>NC_058519.1:403985223-404287202 GCF_904849725.1 Hordeum vulgare subsp. vulgare | reverse complement strand
AGGTGTACCCAACTGTCTCTTTTGGGTAACCTATGAAGACGCACCTTTCCGCTTTGGGTTCCAGCTTTTCAGGCTGAAGCTTTTTGACATAAGCATCACATCCCCAAACTTTAAGAAACGACAACTTTGGCCTTTTGCCATACCACAGTTCGTATGGTGTCATCCCAAGGATTTTGATGGTGCCCTATTTAAAGTGAATGCAACTGTTTCTAATGCATAACCCCAAAATGATAACGGCAAATCGGTAAGAGACATCATAGATCGCACCATCTCTAATAAAGTACGATTACGACGTTCGGACACACCATTACGCTGTGGTGTTCCAGGCGGTGTTAACTGTGAAACAATTCCACATTGTCTTAAGTGAGCACCAAACTGGAAACTCAGATATTCACCCCCACGATCAGACCGTAGGAACTTGATCTTCTTGTTACGATGATTTTCCACTTCACTCTGAAATTGCTTGAACTTTTCAAATGTTTCAGACTTGTGCTTCATCAAGTAGACATAACCATATCTACTCAAATCGTCAGTGAAGGTGAGAAAATAACGATATCCGCCGCGCGCTTCTACGCTCATCGGACCACACACATCGGTATGTATGATTTCCAACAAGTCACTTGCACGCTCCATAGTTCCGGAGAACGGAGTCTTAGTCATCTTGCCCATGAGGCATGGTTCGCACGTGTCAAGTGAATCAAAGTCAAGTGACTCCAAAAGTCCATCAGCATGGAGTTTCTTCATGCGCTTTACACCAATATGACCTAATCGGCAGTGCCACAAAAATATGGCACTATCATTGTTAACTCTAACTCTTTTGGTCTCAATGTTATGTATATGCGTATTGCTATCAAGATTCAATATGAACAATCCTCTCACATTAGGTGCATGACCATAAAAGATGTTACTCATAGAAATAGAACAACCATTATTCTCTGACTTAAAAGAGTAACCGTCTCGCAATAAACAAGATCCAGATATAATGTTCATGCTCAACGCAGGCACTAAATAACAATGATTTAAGTTCATCACTAATCCTGATGGTAACTGAAGTGAAACTGTGCCGACGGCGATTGCATCAACCTTGGAACCATTTCCTACGCGCATCGTCACTTCATCTTTCGCCAGCCTTCGTCTATTCCGCAGTTCCTGTTTCGAGTTGCTAATATGAGCAACAGAACCGGTATCGAATACCCAGGCACTACTACGAGAGCCGGTTAAGTACACATCAATAACATGTATATCAAATATACCTGATTTTTCTTTGGCCGCCTTCTTATCTGCCAGATACTTGGGGCAATTGCGCTTCCAGTGACCCATACCCTTGCAATAGTAACACTCCGTTTCAGGCTTAGGTCCAGCTTTGGGTTTCTTCGTTGGATTGGCAACATGCTTGCCGCTCTTCTTCGAATTACCCTTCTTGCCTTTGCCGTTTCTCTTGAAACTAGTGGTCTTATTCACCATCAACACTTGATGTTCTTTACGGAGTTCAGACTCTGCGACTTTCAGCATTGCAAACAACTCGCCGGGAGACTTGTTCATCCCTTGCATGTTGTAGTTCAACACAAAGCCTTTATAGCTTGGCGGCAGTGATTGAAGGATTCTGTCAGTGATAGCCTCTTGCGGGAGTTCAATCCCCAGCTCAGCTAGACGGTTTGAGTACCCAGACATTTTGAGCACATGTTCACTAACAGACGAGTTCTCCTCCATCTTGCAAGCATAGAATTTATCGGAGGTCTCATACCTCTCGATCCGGGCGTTCTTCTGAAAGATAAACTTCAACTCCTGGAACATCTCAAATGCTCCATGACGCTCAAAGCGACGTTGAAGTCCCGGTTCTAAGCCATACAAGACTGCACATTGAACTATTGAGTAGTCCTCCTTACGTGCTAACCAAGCGTTCTTAACATCCTGATCAGCCGTAGCGGCTGGTTCATCTCCTAGCGCAGCATTAAGGACATAATCCTTCTTCCCAGCTTGTAAGATTAGCTTAAGATTACGAGCCCAGTCTACAAAGTTGCTTCCATCATCTTTCAACTTAGCTTTCTCTAGGAACGTATTAAAATTCAGGATGACTGTAGCGTGAGCCATGATCTACAACACAAATATATTCAAAGTGGACTTTAGACTATGTTCAAGATAATTAGAGTTTAACTTAATCAAATTATTTGCTAAACTCCCACTGAAAAAGTACATCTCTCTAGTCATTTGAGTGGTTCATGATCCACTTACACTAGCTCAAGTCCGATCATCACGTGAGTTGAGTATAGTTTCAGTGGTAAGCATCCCTATGCTAATCATATCATCTATATGATTCATGATCGACCTTCCGGTCTCATGTGTTCTGAGGCCATGTCTGCACATGCTAGGCTCGTCAAGCTTAACCCGAGTGTTCCGCGTGCGCAACTGTTTTGCACCCGTTGTATGTGAACGTTGAGTCTATCACACCCGATCATCACGTGGTGTCTTGAAACGACGAACTGTAGCAACGGTGCACAGTCGGGGAGAACACAATTTCGTCTTGAAATTTTAGTGAGAGATCACCTCATAATGCTACCGTCGTTCTAAGCAAAATAAGGTGCATAAAAGGATTAACATCACATGCAATTCGTAAGTGACATGATATGGCCATCATCACGTGCTTCTTGATCTCCATCACCAAAGCACCGGCACGATCTTCTTGTCACCGGCGCCACACCATGATCTCCATCAACGTGTTGCCATCGGGGTTGTCATGCTACTCATGCTATTACTACTAAAGCTACATCCTAGCAAAATAGTAAACGCATCTGCAAGCACAAATGTTAGTATAAAGACAACCCTATGGCTCCTGCCGGTTGCCGTACCATCGACGTGCAAGTCGATATTTTCTATTACAACATGATCATCTCATACATCCAATATATCACATCACATCGTTGGCCATATCACATCACAAGCATACCCTGCAAAAACAAGTTAGACGTCCTCTAATTTTGTTGTTGCATGTTTTACGTGGTGACCATGGGTATCTAGTAGGATCGCATCTTACTTACGCAAACACCACAACGGAGATATATGAGTTGCTATTTAACCTCATCCAAGGACCTCCTCGGTCAAATCCGATTCAACTAAAGTTGGAGAAACCGACACTTGCCAGTCATCTTTGAGCAACGGGGTTACTCGTAGCGATGAAACCAGTCTCTCGTAAGCGTACGAGTAATTTCGGTCCAAGCCGCTTCAATCCAACAATACCGCGGAATCAAGAAAAGACTAAGGAGGGCAGCAAAACGCACATCACCGCCCACAAAAACTTTTGTGTTCTACTCGAGAAGACATCTACGCATGAACCTAGCTCATGATGCCACTGTTGGGGAACGTCGCATGGGAAACAAAAAAATTTCCTACGCGCACGAAGACCTACCATGGTGATGTCCATCTACGAGAGGGGATGAGTGATCTATGTACCCTTGTAGATCGTACAGCACAAGCGTTAGTGAACGCGGTTGATGTAGTGGAACGTCCTCACGTCCCTCGATCCGCCCCGCGAACAATCCCGCGATCAGTCCCACGATCTAGTACCGAACGGATGGCACCTCCGCGTTCAGCACACGTACAGCTCGACGATGATCTCGACCTTCTTGATCCAGCAAGAGAGACGGAGAGGTAGAAGAGTTCTCCGGCAGCGTGACGACGCTCCGGAGGTTGGTGATGACCTTGTCTCAGCAGGGCTCCGCCCGAGCTCCGCAGAAACGCGATCTAGAGGAAAAACCGTGGAGGTATGTGGTCGGGCTGCCGTGTAAAAGTCGTCTCAAATCAGCCCTAAAACCTCCGTATATATAGGTGGGAGGGAGGGGACCTTGCCTTGGGGCTCAAGGAGCCCCAAGGGGGTCGGCCGAGTCCAAGGGGGAAGGCTCCCCCCCCAAACCGAGTTGGACTTGGTTTGGTGGGTGGGAGTCCTTCCTTCCCTTCCCACCTCCTCCTTTTTTTTCTTTTCTCTTTGATTTTCTTTCCTAGGTGCATATGGCCCATTTGGGCTGTGCCACCAGCCCACTAAGGGCTGGTGTGCCACCCTCAAGGCCTATGGGCTTCCCCGGGGTGGGTTGCCCCCCCGGTGAACTCCCGGAACCCATTCGTCATTCCCGGCACATTCCCGGTAACTCCGAAAACCTTCCGGTAATCAAATGAGGTCATCCTATATATCAATCTTCGTTTCCGGACCATTCCGGAAACCCTCGTGACGTCCGTGATCTCATCCGGGACTCCGAACAACATTCGGTAACCAACCATATAACTCAAATACGCATAAAACAACGTCGGACCTTAAGTGTGCAGACCCTGCGGGTTCGAGAACTATGTAGACATGACCCGAGAGACTCCTCGGTCAATATCCAATAGCGGGACCTGGATGCCCATATTGGATCCTACATATTCTACGAAGATCTTATCGTTTGAACCTCAGTGCCAAGGATTCATATAATCCCGTATGTCATTCCCTTTGTCGTTCGGTATGTTACTTGCCCAAGATTCGATCGTCAGTATCCGCATACCTATTTCAATCTCGTTTACTGGCAAGTCTCTTTACTCGTTCCATAATACAAGATCCTGCAACTTACACTAAGTCACATTGCTTGCAAGGCTTGTGTGTGATGTTGTATTACCGAGTGGGCCCCGAGATACCTCTCCGTCACATGGAGTGACAAATCCCAGTCTTGATCCATACTAACTCAACTAACACCTTTGGAGATACCTGTAGAGCATCTTTATAGTCACCCAGTTACGTTGCGACGTTTGATACACACAAAGCATTCCTCCGGTGTCAGTGAGTTATATGATCTCATGGTCATAGGAATAAATACTTGACACGCAGAAAACAGTAGCAACAAAATGACACGATCAACATGCTACGTCTATTAGTTTGGGTCTAGTCCATCACGTGATTCTCCTAATGATGTGATCCAGTTATCAAGCAACAACACTTTGTTCATAATCAGAAGACACTGACTATCTTTGATCAACTGGCTAGCCAACTAGAGGCTTGCTAGGGACAGTGTTTTGTCTATGTATCCACACATGTAAATGAGTCTTCATTCAATACAATTATAGCATGGATAATAAACGATTATCTTGATACAGGAATTAAAATAATAACTATATTTATTATTGCCTCTAGGGCATAATTCCAACAATATGTGCTAGATTTCAAGCTTCCCCTAGGGAAAGCCATCATACGGCGGTTAAGCATATTCTTAGATACCTTGTTCACACCCCAAAGTTAGGCTTATGGTACCCTAAGGATGCAAAGTTCGATCTTATTGGGTACTCCGATGCGGATTGGGTCGGTGACAAAGTGGGACGGAAATCCACTTCCGGTGCATGTCAGTTTTTTGGACGCTCCTTGGTAAGTTGGTCCTCGAAAAAGCAGAACTGTGTTTCTCTCTCCACGGCCGATGCCAAATATATTGCAGCCGCAAGCTGTGAAACCCAACTGCTATGGATGAGGCAAACACTAAAGGATTATGGTATCACTATCGACACGTTCCTCTTCTCTGTGATAATGAAAGTGCCATAAAGATCTCCGAGAACCCCATTGATCACCCTCGCACAAAACATATTGATATTAGGTATCATTTCTTGAGAGACCATGTGCAAAATGGTGACATTGATATTACCCATGTGGGTACCGACATGCAGCTAGCCGACATTTTCACCAAGCCGCTTAGCGTAGCTAGGTTCTGTCAACTTAGGCATGAACTTGGTATCTTGGAGCTTGACAACATAACTTGAAACCTTGCACACATACACACACTCACATTATGTTTGTGTCTTGATGTGGGCATGCATTTAGGGGGAGTGAGTCTTAATTTTCTGTTTTTGAGCTTACAAAGTACGCATAAATCAATTTTTGTCCACAAGTAGTATATGTAATGCTTGTAGGCAACTACGTTCGTACTTTTTGTGAGAAACCATGAAAATCATCATCTCATCATCAAAAATTCCAGAATCAGCCTCTGCCTCCTCCTCTTTCTCGGTCGTCCGACGTGTCTCGGACGTCCGGCGGCAAATCTCCTTCCGGTCGTCCGACCAGTGTCGGTCGTCCCGCGGCACAATCCTCTCCGGACGTCCGACGCCTGTCGCACGTCCGACGCATCGGGGCCTATAAATAGCTAGGCGTGGGGCTGGGCTTTGCCCTAGCCCTCACGCGCCCCCTTTTTCCCCTGCCGCCGCAGCCGCCAGCTCCCGGAGCACTCGTCAGCGCCGCCAGTCCCGAGATCTGCCCGATCTCCTCCGTGGTTCCTTCTTTTCTTCCTCTTCTTCCTCCGCGGGATCCGTCTACAGGTAGCTCCTCCGTTCTCCTCGCGTTTGGTTTCCTCTCTTCCAAGTCCACATGTTCGTTCCTATGGTTTGACCATGTTCGTTCCTTATTTGAGATTTCCATCCGTGTAGGATATTGTGCACCATGCCCAAGACCAAGCACGCCGCTCGGAAGAACGTTGCTGGATCATCCTCTCACGCCCCTACTAGCACGGGGTCGGACTCGGATGGGCCACGTCGTCCCTTCAAACGGACTGCCCGGCGTTCTCTGTCTCCACAGCTCCCCTCGTCGTCTGATGGTGCTGACTCTGACTTCGAGGATGAACTTGCCGCCGAGGACCTTGCTGACCAGCCGGCCGATCGGAGGTCCAAGCCAAAGCCCGGGACTCGCATGGCGTCCTACATGCCACCATCTCCTCCTGCTCAGCCCGCAGGTGAAGCTCGTCGCATCTCACTAGAACCCCCTGCTACCTTAGGTCGTGCAATCACGAACTTCACCACACTTGCCAAGTCATCATACCTCACTTTCCGTCGCGACATTGATCAATACGCTGTCGTACGTGACTCTACGGACTCACGTTTCCGCACACATGTCCGGGCGGACATTTTTACTACAGTCATAGTTCCTAAGGATTTATCTGTTCATCTCTATATAGATCTTGAGCATATTCGCATGCACCCGACGAAATATTCGGGTGCCATTGAGCTTATTGAGGCATCTGGGCTTGCCGCTCCGTTTGCCTTTCATCGCGACTTTAATGCTGCTGCCATTCACCAGTTCTATGCCACATGCTTCTTTGCTCCAAACCACACTGTTAGCTGGATCACCTCTGACGTTCGCTTCACAACTTCTTATGATACATTTGTTGCCGCACTTGGTTTCCCCAACTCCGGCTTCAAAATACATAGGGATGATCCTAACCATGCGCCTAATTCCGTTGAGGCGTGTGGGTATCTTCTCAAACCACTAAGTGAGCTTGATGCGGATGAACGCATGAAGGATCTTAACCAGGTATCCATCTGGCGCTCACCTTACTTCATCATCTTTCAGTGTCTTATCCGCACCCTCTATCCCAAGATGGGTGATAAGGGATCTTGCAGTGGCTATTGTATTGACATCATGTCTCACTTGTACGAGCACCCCAAGAGCAAAATTAATGTGCCTCACTTTCTATGGCATGAGATTCGTCTTGCTAGCTTTCAGTACAAGCGAGCCTTTCCTCATGCCCCCTTCATCCAGGCTCTTATTAATCATGTTGCTGATTTCTCTGTTGCTGTCACTCACACACATCGCAAGTGGGTCATTCCCGCTCACATGGCGGATAACTATGCTTCCAAGAAAGCCCCATCCTCCACATCCACTCGCCGCACTGCTGCCCGGTCAGCCACCCCCTCATCTAGCTCCGCTCCGCTCGGTCGCATTGCCAAATTCCTTGGCGAGGCACATTCTGCTATGATGAAGGCCGTCTCTTTCCAGTGTGGTCAAATCCATGATGTGGTTTCTCGCCTAGTCTCCTCCAAGAATGCCCTCAAGGCTCGTCTGAGAGCCTCGGGTGCTCTTGATGTGAGTGATGATGAGTCCCCTCCTGCTGCTCCTCCTTCTGACTTCGACTTCCCATCTGGTCCTGAGTGGGCTGATTTCCTTGACGAGGCTGGTGGTAGTGGCTTTCCTGACGATGGTGATGGTGATGATGCTGATGATGATGCTGATGAGCTCTCAGCGTGGTTGGTGCCTCCCTTTTTGGTACTTGGTGCCAAAGGGGGAGTAATGTATCGTAGTTTTTAGTCTTTGGAGATTTAATGTAATGGATAAACTCATGTATGGCTACTTATGAATGATTGTGATTGCTATGGATTGCTATGATATCATCATAGAATATTATGTTTTGCTCCACTACTTCTATGATGATCTATTGTCTTTCTATGATGATCTATTATCTTTACATGATGATCCATTATATGTTCGATAAACACATTAAAAGGGAGCTCCGATATTTTATCATGCACATACTAAGGGGGAGCCCTTACTAAATATCTCCTAGGCTATAATGTATGTTAAATCTTTTTGAGACCTATGTATATGTTGTCATCAACTACCAAAAAGGGGGAGATTGAAAGTGCATGCTATGCCCCTAATAGACTTTTGGTGTTAATGACAACACATACATAGGAAACTAATCCTATTTCTTGAGTGTATCTCAGGATGGCAAGTACTTTAGTAGATTGAGAATTATGTGCCAAAGGTGGTCTGAGAAGATCGGGATTTATATTTCAAGAAGGCTCGGGATTGAGAAAAGATGATGTAGACTATCCTTTTGAGTTTACTATTATTGAGTATAGGGATCCCGCACTATTAAGAGGGGATCACAGGTTTGGCGATAGACTTGCTCATACCACATCTTCACTATCCTACCCAATACCACATATTCTCTACTCTGTTCCTATCTCAAAACAGGTCTATTGCCTCGGACTTCCGGCTCCCTCCGGACGTCCGAGGGCCGGACGACCGGCAGGCTTCGGAAATCCGGAGCCCTCCACGAGAAGTATTTGAGTCATATAACTCGGATTTCCAGCTCCCTCCGGACATCCGAGGACCGGACGTCCGACCAGCTTCGGAAATCCGGAGCCGTGCACCAGAAGAACATGAGCTCTATAACTCGGATTTCCGGCTCCCTCTGGACGTCCGAGGGCCGGACGTCCGTCCCCTTTCGGAAATCCGAAACCTCCCACCAGAAGAAGTTGAGTCGAATAACTCGGATTTCCAGCCTTCTCCGGACGTCCGGTCGCTGTTCAATTCACAGTGTTTCCAGTCATAGCTACAGCCCTCGGACGACCGACCCCTGTCGGGCGTGCGACCCCTTGCGGACGCCCGTACTTCCGAGAACTGCCGGACGTCCGGACCCTCTATGACTTAAAGTGTCCCCAACGGCTGTTTTACACTTCCCACTATATATACCCCTCTCCCACTTCGTGAGAGGGTGTTCAACACAACTAGAATACATCCAAGAACACCTTTCTTCTCACTCACTCTTGTCTACACCAAATCTTAGATCCCAAGAGCATTTGTGAGTCCCTTTGAGTGTTGTTCCAATCAAAAGATAGATCGTCTCCCTCTCCTCCTTCCCACCAAAGTGATTTGTGATTTGAGCAAGTTTTGAGCAATCCCCGTGATCTTGTTACTCTTGGAGGTTGGAGACTCCTAGGCGGTAGGAGTCTTCGGAGAGGAATCAAACCATTGTGATTTCCCCCGGAAAGTTTGTGAAGGTTTGGAAGCCACCTCAAGGGTTACCACTAGTGGTTGAGAAACGCCTTCGTGGAGTTATCTCAAAGGGAGAATAGGGTGAGCCTTCATGGTGTTGGTGTGCCTTCGTGGTAACATCCGCCCTTCTAACGGTGACGTAGCTTCCCTCCAAGGAAGTGAACATCGGGATACATCCTTGTCTCTCTTGGAGTTTTGGTTATTCCTAACCCTAACTCTCTACTTGTGTTAATCCTTATTACGTACTTGTATTTGATTATTGTTTACCGCTTGTCATACTTCACTCTAAATAGCTTACTCCTTGTCGTAGCAATTATTAGGCCTACACTCATATTCCGCACTTTTGCCTAAAATTGCTAAGTAATTATTAAAATTTGGAACTGTACCCCCCCTCTAGGTCCATCTCGATCCTTTTCAATGTCGCATGGCCATGCTTTCTGAACCTGATCACTCGAGAGGGCCGAGAGAATGTCTCTCCTTACGGAGGGGCAAATCCCATCTTGACCAACCATGTCTTGCAGCATGTCTCACAACTTACCCGAAAGATACCTTTTATAACTACCCAGTTATGGAGTAGCGTTCGATAAACCCTAAGTGAATCGATCCTCATCCCAAGAACATGAGAGGACCTTAGTTCTAGGACATGTCATATACATTGTACTTGAGACTAACTGATGACAATAGCTCGTTGTGTCTCAAAGTGGGTTTGTTCGACTCGGTGATCTCAATCACCAAGTCCATACTGTGAGTTTAGCATCTCTATGCACATGACTTGTGAAATATAGTCATCAACTGAATCGTATACTAGTAAAGAATATGTGTTTGCATAACCTTAACAACTAGGGACTATTAGAACAATCATCATACAATATATAATCTCACAAATAAGTCACATACTTATTGATACATATCACTGATGATGTTAAAGGATAATACAAAATACTAATGAATACAAAGGAAATGAAATCATCACATGATTTCCTATAGGGCATATCTCCAACAGTCTCCCACTTGCACTAGAGTTAATCATCTAGGCATCGTATGCCCGTGGACCTCATGTTCATTTCATGCTTCGACTACGAGAGAGGCTTCGTTAATGGATCGACAACATTTCATCGGTGTGTATCTTCCATATGTTTACATCGCCTCTCTCGACAATGTCGCGGATAAGGTTAAAATGCTTGGGTATGTGTTGGGTTTTATGATGGTTCTGTGGTTCCTTGACTTGTGTGATAGAACCACTATTATCACAATGGAGGTCCAATGGATTGGACGAGTCCCGAACCACTCCAAGATCAGAAATAAAATTCTTCACCCAAATAGTTTCTTTTGCAGCTTCGGAAGCTGCAATGTACCCAGCCTCCATTGTAGAATCATCTATCGTATCTTTCTTGGCACTCCTCCAGTACACTGCTCCTCCTTAAGAATGAACACAAACCCAGATTGCGATCGACTATCATCCCTATCCGTTTGGAAACTAGCATCAGTCTAACTCTTTACAACGAGCTCATCCTCACCTCCATAAACCAGGAACATATCCTTTGTCCTTCTCAAGTATTTGAGGATATTCTATACGGCTATCCAGTGACTCTCACCTGGATCAGCCTGGTATCTGCCTACTACGCTTAGAGCAAAGCTAACATCAGGACATGTACATACCATAGCATACATGATGGACCCGACAACTGAAGCATATGGAATCCCATCCATGCGTCTCCGCTCATCAGGAGTCGAGGGACTCTGAGTCTTGCTAAGATTAATGCCATGTGACATGTGCAAGATTCCTCTCTTGGCGTCTCGCATGTTGAACCGCTTAAAGACCTTGTCTATATACGTACTTTGGCTTATTCCAATAAGCCTTCTCGATCTATCTCTATAGATCTTGATTCCCAGAATATAAGATGCTTCTCCCTAGTCTTTCATCGAAAAACTATTTTTCAATGAGTCCTTGACAGACTCAAGCATTTGAACATCATTTCCAATCAACAATATGTCATCCACATACAGGATGAGAAATGCAACTCAACTCCCACTGACCTTCTTGAATACACAATGATCATAGTCATTCTTGATGAAGGCAAACTCTTTGGGTGCTCCATTAAAACGAATGTTCCAATTCTGAGATGCTTGACTCAATCCATAAATGGATCTGTGAAGCCTGCATACCCTACCAGCATTATTTGGATCAACAAAACCCTCAGGGTGTGTCATATACACGTCCTCGGTTAAATTTCCATTAAGGAAAGCCGTTTTGACATCCATCTGCCATGTCTCATAGTCGAAATATGCAACTATAGCAAGAATGATCTGAATTGATTTCTGCATCGCTACCGGTGAATAAGTCTCACCGTAGTCAAGTCCTTGAACTTGTCGGTAACCTTTGGCGACAAGTCGAGCCTTATGGACTATAACATTTCCGTCCATATCAGTTTTCTTCTTAAAGATCCATTTGCACTCAAATGGCTCGAACGCCATTTGGCGGATCAACCAAGTTCCAAACTTTATTGTCATCCATGGAATTTAATTCGGATCTCATGGCCTGAAGCCATAACTCGGAATCACGGCTTACCATCACTTTTGCATACGTGGTCAGTTCGTTGTTCTCCAAGAACAACACATTGGAGTCGTGCATATTGCGCAACCTTTCTGACCTACGTCGAACCGGCACCGATTCCACTACGGGTTCACTGACCAACTCCGATGTGATTGAATCACTTTTCGGAATGTCCCCGTGTGGCTCTCGTATTTCTTCGAGTCGGACTGACCTCCCACTAGCCTTCCAATTGAGAAACTCTTTGTCGAGCGACAAACACTTTGCTCTCTTCATAGTTGTAGAAGCAATATCCCAAGGTTTCCCTTGGATATCCCACGAATATGCACTTACCGACTTGGGTGTGAGCTTGTCCGACTGGAGTCGGTTGACATATGCTTCACAACCCCAAATCTTCAGAAAAGACAAACTGTGACTCTTCACAGTCCATATCTCATATGGTATATTCTCTATGGACTTTTATGGTACCCTGTTTAGTGTGAAAGCTGCGGTTTCTAGAGTGTATCCCCAAAATGATAAGGGTAAATCTGACTGACTCATCATTGATTGAACCATGTCTAACAAAGTCCGATTCCTCCATTCCAACACACCATTTCTGTGTGGCGTACATGGAGGAGTGAGTTGTGGAACTATTCCATGTGTCTTGAGATGATCATCAAACTACTAGCTCATATACTCACCGCCTCGATCAGATCATAGAAGCATGATTGTCTTCCAGAGTTGATTTTCCACTTCGTTCTGAAACTCCTTGAACTTTTACAAAGTTTCTCACTTGTGCCTCATCAAGTAGACATATCCATATCTACTAAAGTCATTGGTAAAAGTCAGGAAGTATTGGAAACTACCTCTAGTTGTCATGCTCATTGGTCCACATACATCACTATGTATAAGTTCCAATAGCTCAGACGCCCTCTCACAACTATTTGCAAAAGAAGTTTTAGTCATCTTGTCGAGTAGGCAGGACTCGCATGTCTCAAATGATTCGAAATCAAATGAAGTTAGAATTCCATCACCATGGAGCTTCTTCGTGCGCTTTTGACTAATGTGTCCTAGTCGACAATGCCACATGTAAGGCAGATTTATCTCGTCAGGCTTATGCCTCTTGACATTTATGTTATAGATCGATTCACCTTCAAGATCCAATATAAATAACCCATTCACAACAGGTGCAAAGCAATAAAATATGTTATTCAAGTAAATAGAACAACCATTGTCCTTAATACTGAATTCATAAACTTGCCTCGTCAAACACGAGTCTGAAATAATGTTTCGACTTAATGCAGGAACACAATAACAATTATCAAGTTCCATCACAAATCCTGAAGGTAAATTAAGTTGCATGGTGCCGACGGCTAACGCAACAACTCTTGCTTTATTTCTGACGCATATGCCAACTTCTTCTCTTGCAACATTCCTAGTCCTTGTTAGCCCATGCATCAAGTTGCATATGTGAACAACTGATCCGATATCATATACCCAAGAGCTACTAGAAATATCAGCAAGAAATATGTCTATAACAAATACAACAAGTGTACGTGAAGAAGAAGTCACACTTCCAGTCTTCTTGTCTATCTGGGCAAGCTACTTGCTGCAGTTCCTCTTCAAGTGATCAATTTCCTTGCAGCGAAAGCAAATGCCCCCCTGTGTTTGGTACAGACTTGGGCGCATAGGCGATAGTACGAGTTGCCTCCTTCCCCTTGCCTTAGCCTTTTTCTGAGACCAGCTCTTCTTGAACTTTGTAGTGTTCTGCACCATCAATATTTGACGTGTGCCTTTCTTGATATCCTGCTCTGCCACTTTTAGCATCCCATGCAATTCAGTGAGTTTCTTCTCCATGTAGTGCATATGGTAGTTCAAGATGAACGCCCCGTAGCTGGATGGAAGAGAACCCAGAATTGTATCTGTGGATAACTCGTCCCAAGTGGGAAGCCTAACCGATCCAGAGCTTGCATGTATCCGATCATCTTGATCACATGCGGAATTAGTGGATCACCCTCTTTCAGCTTATAATCCATCAAGGATCGCCAGACGTTGAAGCTTTCGATCCTTTCATGCATCTCAAACATGCTCTTGAGGTTCTCGATCATATTGAAAGCCTCAATGTTTTCAAAATGCTACTGCACATCGCGCTCCATACTAGCGAGCATGATACATCTAATATCGTTTGACTCATCGACAAGCTTCTGGTGGGCATTCCTGGCTGTGGCATTAGCATTCTCGGCAGGTTCCTCTGGAAGGGGATCCTGTAGAACATGTTCCTTTTTATCATGCATGAGAACAATTCTCAGATTTCTATACCTGGTGGTAAAGTTTGTTCCATTTAGTTTATCCTTTTCGAGGATTGATTCCAATGAAAAACTGGGTTGAGAAGGTGGTTCCATTGATCTACAACAGAAATACGCAAAACACCAAGACATGTATTCATGAAGAGTAATTCTAATTATACAATTTAATAAGATCATTACTCCCACTAAAATCAACATCCTATTGGGGAACGCTGCATGGGAAACAAAAAAATTCCTACGCACACGAAGACCTATCATGGTGATGATCATCTACGAGAGGGAGATCGGATCTACATGCCCTTGTAGATCACTAATCGGGAAGCATTAAGAAACGCGGTTGATGTAGTGGAACGTCTTCGCGATTCAAATCGCCGTCATCCCACGGTCCGCCCCGATCTAGAACTGAACGGACGACACCTCCACGTTCAGCACACGTACAACTCGATGAAGATCTCCGCCTTCTTGATCCAACAAGAGAGATGAAGAGGTAGCTGAATTCTCCGGCAGCACGACGGCGTGGCGGTGATGATGGTGGAGCTACTCCGGCAAGGCTTCGCCGTGTCGTACCGATCTAGCTACGATGTGTCACGAACTAGTGGAGGGAGAGAGGTTTGCACAATATATAGGTGTAAAAAACCCTCTCAAATCTCCACTATATATAGAAGGAACCACGGGGTGTATGCCTTGTCTCCTACTCCAAGTAGGAGGTGTCGGCCGAGCCAAGGAGGAAGGTCTCCTCCTCCAATTCGGTTTGGTGGAGGAGTCCTTTCCTTCTTGCCCACCTCCTCTTTTTTTCCTTTCCTTTATTTTTTCTCTAACCAAAATACCCCTATTGGGATGGCCTCACCATCCCACTAAGGGCTGGTGCGCCACCCATGGGCCTATTAGGTTTTCTCCCGGGTGGGTGGCCCCTCCCGGTAAAACCCCGGAACCCATTCGTCACTCCCGGTACTTTACCGGTAATGCCCGAAATCTTTCCGGAAGCCAAATGCAACAATCTTATATATCAATCTTCGTCTCCAGACCATACCGGAGACACTCGTGACGTCCGGGATCTCATCCGGGACTCCAAACAACATTCGGTTACCAACATCAATAATTCAACTACACCGAAAATGTCATTGAACCTTAAGTGTGCAGACCCTGCGGGTTCGAGAACTACGTAGACATGACTGAGACACTCTCTGGCCAATATACAATAGCGGGACCTAGACGTCCATATTGGATCCTACATATTCTACAAAGATCTTATTGGTTGAACCACCATGTCAAGGATTCACACAATCCCGTACATCATTCCGTTTGTCCTTCGGTATGTTACTCGCCCGAGATTCGATCGTCGGCATCTCCATACCTATTTCAATCTCGTTACTGACAAGTCTCTTTACTCGTTCTGTAATACAAGATCATGTGACTAACTCTTTAGTCACGTTGCTTGCAAGGCTTGTTTGTGATGTTGTATTACCGAGTGGGCCCTGAGATACCTCTCCGTCACACGGAGTGACAAATCTCAGTCTTGATCCATGCTAACTGAACGGACACCTTCGGAGATGCCTGTAGAGCACCTTTATAGTCACCAAGTAACGTTGCGATGTTTGATAGACACAAGGCATTCCTCTAGTGTCAGTGAGTTATATGATCTCATGGTCATAGGAATTGATACTTGACATGTAGAAAACAATAGCAACAAAATGACACGATCATATGGTACGTTTATAGTTTGAGTCTTGTCCATCACATCATTCTCCTAATGATGTGATCCCGTCATCAAGTGACAACACTTGTCTATGGCTAGGAAACCTTAACCATCCTTGACCAACGTGCTAGTCAAATAGAGACTCACTAGGGACATTGTTTTGTCTATATATCCACACATGCATTTATGTTTCCATTCAATACAATTATAGCATGGATAATAAACGATTATCTTGAAACAAGAAATATAATAATAACTATTTTATTATTGACTCTAGGGCATATTTCCAACAGTCTCCCACGTGCACTAGAGTCAATAATCTAGCCTCACATATCCATGTGATTTACAATGTAATGAATCTAACACCCATACAGTTCTGGTGTTGTTGTTTCTTTGCTCGTGGAAGAGGTTTAGTCAGCGGATCTGCAACATTCAGATTCGTGTGCACTTTGCAAATATTTATGTCCTCCTCCTTGATGTAATCACGGATGGAGTTGAAGTGTCGCTTTATGTGTCTGGTCCTCTTGTGAAACCTTGGTTCCTTGGCTAGAGCAATGGCACCAGTGTTGTCACAGAACAAATTGATTGGATCCAGTGCACTTGGCACTATTCCAAGATCTGACATGAACTGCTTCATCCATGCACCCTCGTTAGCTGCCTCCGAGGTAGCTATGTACTCCGCTTCGCATGTAGAATTAGGTATGACGCTTTGCTTGGAACTGCACCAACTTACCGCACCCCCGTTAAGAATAAATACGTATCTGGTTTGCGACTTAGAGTCATATAGATCAGTGTCAAAGCTTGCATCGACGTAACCCTTTACGACGAGCTCTTCGTCACCTCCATAACGAGAAACATTTCCTTAGTCCTTTTCACGTACTTTAGAATATTCTCGACCGCCGCCCAGTGTTCCACTCCTGAATCACTTTGAAACCTCCCTTCCATACTTATGGCTAGGCCGACATCCGGTCTTGTGCACATCATTGCATACATGATAGACCCTATGACTGAAGCATAGGGGATGACACTCATCTTTTCTCTATCTTCTACAGTTACTGGACATTGAGTCTTACTCAACTTTATACCTTGTAACACTGGCAAGAACCCCTTCTTGGGTTGTTCCATTTTGAACTTCTTCAAAACTTTATCAAGGTATGTGTTTTGTGAAAGAGCTATTAGGCGTCTCGGCCTATCTCTATAGATCTTTATGCCCAATATTTAAGCAGCTTCTCCTAGGTCTTTCATTGAAAAACTTATATCAAGTAATCCTTTACGCTTTCCAAAAACTCCACATTGTTTCCAATTAGAAATATGTCATCCACATATAATATTAGAAATGCTATAGAGCTCCCACTCACTTTCTTGTAAATACAATCTTCTCCAAAAATTGTATAAACCCAAACGCCTTGATCACCTCATCAAAGCATTGATTCCAACTCTGAGATGCTTGCACCAGTCCATAAATGGATCGGTCGAGCTTGCACACCTTGTCAGCATTCTCTGGATCGACAAAACCTTCGGGTTGCATCATATACAACTCTTCCTTAAGAAACCCATTAAGGAACGCCATTTTGACATCCATCTGCCAAATTTCATAATCAAAAAATGCAGCTATTGCTAACATGATTCGGACGGACTTAAGCATCGCTACAGGTGAGAATGTCTCATCGTAGTAAACTCTTTGAACTTGTGAAAAACCCTTTGCCACAAGTCGAGCTTTATAAACGGTCACATTACCGTCTGTGTCTGTCTTCTTCTTATAGATCCATTTGTTCTGAATAGCCTTGCGACCTTCAGGTAATACTTCCAAAGTCCATACTTTGTTTTCATACATAGATCCTATCTCGGATTTCATGGCTTCTAACCATCTGTTGAAATCTGGGCCCACCATTGCTTCTCCATAATTCGCAAGTTCATTATTGTCCAACAACATGATTGACAAGATAGGATTCCCGTACCACTCACGAGCAGTACATGATCTTGTCGACCTGTGAGGTCCGACAGTAACTTCATCTGAAGCTTCATGATCATCATGATTAGCTTCCTCTTCAACTGGTGTTGCCTCGACAGAAATTTCTTTATGCCCTGCACCACTGTCTTGTTGAAGCAGAGGTTCCGCAACCTCATCAAGTTCTATCTTCCTCCCACTCAATTCTTTTGAGAGAAACTCTTTCTCAAGAAAATCTCTGTTCTTAGCGACAAACACTTTGACCTCGGGTCTGAGATAGAAGGTATACCCAACTGTCTCTTTTGGATAACCTATGAAGACGCACTTTTTCGCTTTGGGTTCCAGCTTTTCAGGCTGAAGCTTTTTGACATAAGCATCACATCCCCAAACTTTAAGAAACGACAACTTTGGCTTCTTGCCATACCATAGCTCATATGGTGTCATCTCAACGGGATTTTGATGGTGCCCTATTCAAGTGAATGCAGCTGTCTCCAGTGCACAGCCCCAAAATAATAATGGCAAATCGGTAAGAGACATCATAGATCGCACCATATCTAATAAAGTACGATTACGACGTTCAGACACACCATCACGCTGTGGTGTTCCAGGCGGTGTCAACTGTGAAACAATTCCACATTGTCTTAAGTGAGCACCAAACTCGTAACTCAGATATTCTCCTCCTCGATCAGATCGTAGGAACTTGATCTTCTTGCTACGATGATTTTCAACTTCACTCTAAAATTATTTAAACTTTTCAAATGTTTCAGACTTGTGCTTCATCAAGTAGATATAGCCATACCTACTCAAATCGTTAGTGAAGGTGAGAAAATAACGATATCTGCCGCGTGCCTCTATGCTCATTGGTCCGTATACATCAGTATGTATGATCTCCAATAAGTCACTTGCACGCTCCATTGTTCCAAAGAATGGAGTCTTAGTCATATTGCCCATGAGGCATGGTTCGCATGTGTCAAGTAATTCAAAATCAAGTGACTCCAAAAGTCCATCAGCATGGAGTTTCTTCATGCGCTTAACACCAATATGACCTAAGCGGGAGTGCCACAAGAAAGTGGCGCTATCATTGTTAACTCTACATCTTTTGGTCTCAATGTTATGGATATGAGTGTCATCACAATCTAAATTCAATATGAACAAACCCCTCATATTGGGTGCATGACCATAAAAGATATTACTCATATAAATAGAACAACCATTATTCTCTGACTTAAATGAGTAACCGTCTCGCAATAAACAAGATCCAGATATAATGTTCATGCTCAATGCAGGCACTAAATAACAATTATTTAAGTTCATAACTAATCCCGATGGTAACTGAAGTGAGACCGTGCCGACGGCAATCGCATCAACCTTAGAACCATTTCCCACGCGCATCGTCACTTCATCCTTCGCCAACCTTCATTTATTCCACAGTTCTTGTTTCGAATTGCAAATGTGAGCAACATGACCGATATCAAATACCCATGCACTACTACGAGAGTTGGTGAGGTACATATCAATAACATATATATCATATATACCTTGTTTGGCGTTGGCCGCCTTTTTATCAGCCAGATACTTGGGGCAGTTGCGCTTCCAGTGACGAGTCCCCTTGCAATAATAGCACTCAGTTTCCGGCTTAGGTCCAGCCTTGGGTTTATTCATCGGAGGGGCAACAACTTTGCCACTCCTCTTGGAGTTACCCTTCTTGCCTTTTTTGTTTTTCTTGAAACTAGTGGTCTTATTGACCATCAACACTTGATGTTCTTTCTGGATTTCTGACTCAGTGACTTTCATCATCGCAAATAACTCATCGGGTGACTTATTCATCCCTTGCATGTTATAGTTCAACACAAAGCTCTTGTAGCTAGGTGGTAGTGACTGAAGTATTCTGTCAGTGATAGCTTCTTGCAGGAGTTCAATCCCCAGCTCAGCTAGAAGGTTAGAGTACCCACACATTCTGAGCACATGTTCACTAACAGACGAATTCTCCTCCATTTTGCAAGCATAGAACTTATCGGAGGTCTCATACCTCTCGATCCGGGCATTCTTCTCAAAGATAAACTTCAACTCTTGGAACATTTCATATGCTCCATGACGTTCAAAACGTCTTTGAAGTCCCGGTTCTAAGCCATACAAAACTGCACATTGAACTAGTGAGTAGTCATCCTTACGTGCCTGCCAAGCGTTCAAAACATCTTCGTCTGCCGTAGTGCGTGGTGCATCACCTAGCGCAACATCAAGCACATATTGCTTTTGGCCAGGTTGGAGGATAAGCCTCAGATTTCGAGCCCAATCAACAAAGTGGCTACCATCATCCTTCAGCTTAGCTTTCTCTAGGAACGTATTGAAATTCAGGGTTGCTACTGCGCGAGCCATTGATCTACAACATAAAATTTTGCAAAGATTACTCAAACTATGTTAAAGACAATTGAGTTTAGCTAATTATATTACTAATAAACTCCCACTCAAATAGACATCCCTCTAGTCATTCGAGTGTCGCATGATCCAAATTCACTAACTCAAGTCCGATCATCACGTGAGTTGAGTATAGTTTTAGTGGTGAACATGTCCATGTTGATCATATCAACTATATGATTCATGCTCGATCTTTCGGTCTCTTGTGTTCCGAGGCCATGTTTGTACATGCTAGGCTCGTCAAGTTTAACCCAAGTGTTCCACGTGTGCAACTGTTTTGCACCCATTGTATGTAAACGTTGAGTCTATCACACCCGATCATCACGTGGTGTCTCGAAACGACGAACTGTAGCAACGGTGTAAAGTCGGGGAGAACACAATTTTATCTTCAAGTTTTAGTGGGGGGTCACCTTATAATGCTACTGTCGTTCTAAGCAAAATAAGGTGCATAAAAGGATTAATGATACGTCTCCATCGTATCTACTTTTCCAAACTCTTTTGCCCTTGTTTTGGACTCTAATTTGCATGATTTGAATGGAACTAACCTGGACTAACGCTGTTTTTAGCAGAATTGCCATGGTGTTGTTTTTGCGTAGAAATAAAAGTTCTCGGAATGACCTGGAAATTTACGGAGAATTTTGGTGGAATGTATAAAAAATATTGATGCAAGAATCAACCGGAGGGGTGGAGCTGTGAGCCCACAAGCCCACTAGGCGCCCCCTGGCCGCGCCTCGCAGGCTTGTGGGCCCCAGGAAGCTCCACCACCTCCAATCTCTGATCTATTTAGCCTCTTTCATCCGGGAAAAAATCAAGGAGAAGAGTTCATCGCGTTTTACGATACAGAGGCGCCGCCACCTCTGGTTCTTCCTCTGGAGGGTAGTTCTTGAGTCTGTTCCGGGCTCCGGAGAGGGGAGATCGTCGCCATCATCATCACCAACCTTCCTTCATCGCCAATTCTATGATGCTCTTCACCGTTCGTGAGTAATCTCATCGTAGGCTTGCTGGACGGTGATGGGTTGGATGAGATCTATCATGTAATCGAGTTAGTTTTGACGGGGATTGATCCCTAGTATCCACTATGTTCTGAGATTGATGTTGCTACTACTTTGCCATGCTTAATGCTTGTCACTAGGGCCCGAGTGCCATGATTTCAGATCTGAACCTATTATGTTGTCACCAATATATGTGTGTTCTTGATCCTATCTTGCAAGTTGTAGTCACCTACTATGTGTTATGACCCGGCAACCCCGGAGTGACAATAGCCGGAACCACTCCCGGAGATGACCATAGTATGAGGAGTTCATGTATTCACTAAGTGTTAATGCGTTGGTCTGGTTCTTTATGAAAAGGAGAACCTTAATATCCCGTAGTATCCATTAGGACCCCGCTGCCACGGGAGGGATGGACAATAGATGTCATGCAAGTTCTTTTCCCTAAGCACGTATGACTACATACGGAATACATGCCTACATTACATTGACGAACTCGAGCTAGTTACATATCTCTGTGTGTTATAAATGTTGCATGATGAATAACATCTGGCATAATCATCCATCACCGATCCAATGCCTACGAGTTTTTCCTACTGGCCCTTGCTACGTTACTTTGTCGCTACTGCTGCTACTGTTACTCTGCTGCTACTGCTGTTACTGCTGCTGCTGTTACTCTGCTGCTACTGCTGTCACTTTGCTGCTACTGGTTACTGCTACTGCTGTTGCTATCACACTAATTTGGTACTGATACTTTGCTGCGGATACTAAATCTTTCAGGTGTGGTTGAATTGACAACTCAACTGCTAATACTTGAGAATATTCTTTGGCTTCCCCTTGTGTCGAATCAATAAATTTGGGTTGAATACTCTATCCTCGAAAACTATTGCGATCCCCTATACTTGTGGGTTATCAAGACTATTTTCTGGCGCCGTTGCCGGGGAGGCATAGCTATATTCTTTGAGTCACTTGGGATTTACGTTTGCTGGTCACTATGAGGAATCCGAAAGATCCAAGAACTAAAGTCTTGCCCTCAACTACGAGGACAGGTAAGGAACTGCCATCTAACTCTGCACTTGATTCACCTTCAGTTATGAGTAAGTTTGCGACACCACCTCCTGCTAGAAATCTTGATATGTCGTCTGTGCTTGATGATGCTACTTCTGCTTCCCATGATGCTTATGATGATGCTATGCTTCATACTGCTTTGCCACTAGGTGCATTCCTTGATGCACAAATTGCTAGAGTTGCTTCTAGATGTGATGATACTTCTGAAACTGCTGAGATTATTGAAGTAGAACCTGCTATTTTGCCTACTAGAACTAGCTCTCCTAGATATGAATTGCCTGATATGCCTGAGTGTTATGTTATGGAGGGAGAGATAGCTGAGGACTTTCTTGCTTGTAAGGATAGCTATGATGTTGAGAAATTACTGCGCAAGTGGAAAGAAAAATCTCTGAACGCTAGGATGAAATACGACACGAAGTTTGCTACTTCGCCTATCTTTGTGACCGATAAGGATTATGAATTCTCTGTCGACCCTGAGTTAATCACTCTGGTCGAATATGATCCTTTTCATGGTTATAGTCTGAAACGGTTGTAGCCCATCTTACCAAATGCTGCTGCAACAAAAGTCCTTCCGTGGTGCGTAGGAATTCTTCTTGTTACTTCTCAGGTTTGCGTCGGTTTTTTTCCCTTGAAGAGGAAAGGGTGATGCAGCACAGGAGTGGTAAGTATTTCCCTCAGTTTGAGAACCAAGGTATCGAACCAGAAGGAGGGCCTCGTCAAGTCCAAAGTACCTGTGCAAACACAAACAAGCTTGCACCCAACGCTTCAAAGGGGTTGTCAATCCCTTCAAGATTGTTTGCAAAGTGAGATCTGAAGGCGGAAAGTGCAACGAAGTAAAAAGTGTAAGGCTGAAAATATGGTGTGTAGTAGACCCTCGGGGCCATAGTTTTCACTAGAGGCTTCTCTCAAAATAGCAAGTATTACGGTGGGTGAACAAATTACTGTCGAGCAATTGATAGAACCGCGCAAAGTCATGACGATATCTAAGGCAATGATCATACATATAGGCATCACGTCCGAGACAAGTAGACCGATACTTTCTGCATCTACTACTATTACTCCACACATCGACCGCTATCCAGCATGCATCTAGTGTATTGAGTTCATGACGAACAGAGTAACGCGTTAAGCAAGATGACATGATGTAGAGGGATAATCTCAAACCAATGATGAAAACCCCATCTTTTTATCCTTGATGGCAACAACATGATGTGTGCCTCGCTACCCCTTCTGTCACTGGGTGAGGTCACCGCACGGTATGAACCCAAAACTAGGCACTTCTCCCATTGCAAGAGTCATAGATCTAGTTGGCAGACAAAACCCACAACTCGAAGAGAATTACAAGGATATGAAATCATGCATAAGAGAGATCAGAAGAAACTCGAATAAGATTCATAGATAATCTGATCATAAATCCACAATTCATCGGATCTCAACAAACACACCGCAAAAGAAGATTACATCGGATAGATCTCCATGAAGATCATGGAGAACTTTGTATTGAAGATCCAAGAGAGAGAAGAAGCCATCTAGTTACTAGCTATGGACCCGTAGGTCTATGGTGAACTACTCACGCATCATCGGAGAGGTCATGGTGTTGATGAAGAAGCCCTCCGTGTCTGAATCCCCCCTCCGGCAGGGCACCAGAACGTGCCCCAGATGGGATCTTGCAGAGACAGAAGCTTGCGGCGGCGGAAAAGTGATTGCGATGATCTCTTGATTTTTTCTGGAATTTTTGGGATTATATAGGCGAAAGACCTAGGTCAGGGGACCTCCAGGGGGCCCACAAGCCTGGATGGCGCGCCCCCTGGCCGCGAGGTGGGGGCTTGTGGGCCCCCTGGGGCTCCCCTGCCTTGCCTCCCAAGTTCTTCGATCTTCTTCCGTTCCAAAAAAATCTTTTCGGGGAATTTCTTCCGTTTGGACTCTGTTTCAAAATCTCTTGTGAAAGGGGTCAAAAACAAGGAAAAAACAGAACTGGCACTTGGCACTGAGTTAATAAGTTAGTCCCAAAAAATAAATAAAAGGCATGCAAAACATCCAAAGTTTGACAAGATAATAGCATGAAACCATAAAAAATTATAGATACGTTGGAGACGTATCAAGCATCCCCAAGCTTAACTCCTGCTCGTCCTCGAGTAGGGAAGTGACAAAGAATGAATTTTTGATGTGGAATGCTACCTAGCATAGTTGTCCTTTGCAACATCTTTCACGTGACATGAATGTTCATATCCGTACAATTCAAAACAATAGTTTCCTATTGACATGAAAACAGTAATACCTCAAGCAAACTAGCAAAGTAATCATGAACTTTCAAAATAACAAGGCCAAAGAAAGTTATCCCTACAAAATCATATAGTCTGGCTATGCTCCATCATCCTCACACAACTAATGTAAATCATGCACAACCCCGGAATTGGCCAAGTAATTGTTTTGCACTCTTACATTCTCAATTTTTTTATAACTATCACGCAATACATGAGCGCGAGCCATGGATATAGCACTATAGGTGGAATAGAATGTGGTGGTGGTTGTGGGACAAAAAAGGAGGAGATGGTCACATTGACTCGGCGTATCAATAGGCTATGGAGATGCCCATTAATTGATATCAATGTGAATGAGTAGGGATTGCCATAAAAGAGATGCACTAGAGCTATAAGTATGTGAAAGCTCAAAAGGAAAACTAGTGTGTGTGCATCCAACTTGCTTGCTCACGAAGACCTAGGGCATTTTTGAGGAAGCCCATCATTGGAATATACAAGCCAAGTTATATAGTGAAGATTCCCACTAGCTTATGGTAGTGACAAAGCAAGAAGCTCTCAATCATGAAGAACATGGTGCTAACATGAAGCACAAGTGTGGAAAAAGGTAGTAGCAATGTCCCTTCTCTCTTTTTCTCTCTTTTCTTTTTTTTCATTTGGGCTCTTAGGCCTCTTCTTTTTTTATTTTCTCTTTTTTTTGGGCTCTTTGGCCTCTTTTTTTTATTTCCTCACATGGTACAATGCTCTAATAATGATGATCATCACACTTTTATTTACTCACAGCTCAAAGATCACAGTGATGATGGCTCCATAGGAAATGCCTCCGGCAGTGTACCGGGATGTGCAACGATCTAGCATGGCGTATGCCGTTGAAACATCTCGCTAGCTATCTTACGATCATGCAATGGCAATATGAGAGTGACGACACAAGTAATGAGACGGAACGGTAGTAGTTGCATGCCAATATATCTTGGAATGGCTATGAAAATGCCATAGTAGGTAGATATGGTGGCTTTTTTGAGGAAGGAATTTGGTGGGTTTGTGCACCGGGGAGAATTGCGCGACATTAGAGAGGCTAGCAATGGTGGAAGGTGAAAGTGCATCTATACCATGGGCTCACATTAGTCATGAAGAACTCACATACTTGTTGCGAAAGTTTTTATTAGTAATCAAAACAAAGTGCTAAACGCATACTCCGAGGGGAAGGGTTGGTAGGTGTAAACCATCGCGCGATCCCGACCTCAACACAAGGGATGACAATCAATAGATCAATTATGCTCCGACTTCGTAACATAGTGGTTCACCATACGTGCATGCTACGGGAATCACTAACTCCAACACAAGTAACTCTAGTTTCACAACACCCTACTAACATAACTCTTAATATTATCGAATCCATCTCTGAAAACTAATTGAGAGGAATCGAAACTTCTCTTTCTACTCAATGCACATGAAGATGGAGGTTTTTGCATCCTCTTTGGGTACCTAGCACATTTGGGACTACTTTCATAGCATAAACCAACTACAAAATCATGCACCGCCGTGCTCTAAAGATATAAGTGAAGCACAAGAGCAAAAGTATCTAGCTCAAAAGATATAAGTGAAGCACTAGAGCAAAAGTATCTAGCTCAAAAGATATAAATGAAGCACTATGAGCATTCTAGCAAAATCACGATGAGTGCATGTCTCTCTCTCAAAAAGGTGTGCAGAAAGGATGATTGTGACACAACAAAAAGAAAAGACTCCTATGATACAAGACGCTCCAAGCAAAACACATATCATGTGGTGAATAAAAATATAGCTCCAAGTAATGTTACCGATGGATCGAAGACGAAAGAGGGGATGCCTTCCCGGGGCATCCCCAAGCTTAGGCTTTTTGGTGTCCTTGAATTTGGCTTGGGATTCCTTGGTAATCCCCAATCTTGAGCTCTTTCCACTCCTTATCTCATCGTGCATGAGAACATCACCCAAAACTTGAAAACGTCACAACACAAAACTTAAACAGAAACTTGTGATAACATTAGTACAAGAAAACAAACTACCACTTCTTTTGGTACTGTAGCAAACTTGAATTCCATCTATATTGATGATGGGCTACTGTATTCTCACTTTTCCATGGCTAGTACCCTCCGATACTAACCATAGTTTCATCAAAACAAGCAACCAACTCAATAAAAAACAGAATCTGTCAAAAACGGACCAGTCTGTAGCAATCTGTATGCTTCGTATACTTATGGTACCTCAAAAAATCTGAAAAATTACGACGGCCTAGGAAAAAAGCATATCAATCAGAAGCAAAAAGAATCAACTCAAAATCTCTTTCTTAATAAAAATGAAAAATCATCTTGTGAGCGAAAAGTTTCTGTCTTTTTCCAGCAAGATCAAACAACCATTACCAAGACTAATCATAAAGGCTTTGTTTGGCTCAAACACAAAAAGAAACACAAAAAACACAATCACAACAGAATTGTGATGGTGTGGACGCGACAAAACAGAAAGAAAAAGATAACTTCATTGGGTTGCCTCCCAACAAGCGCTATTGTTTAACGCCCTTAGCTAGGCATAGAAGCGATAGAATCACGTATCGTCCTCTTTGGTGCTCAAACCATAAGTGGCCCTCATCATGGATTCATAAAGAAATCTTATTTTCTTTCTAGGAAAGTTTTCCATGCCCTTCCTTAAAGGAAATTTAAATCTAATATTCCCTTCCTTCATATCGATGATAGCACCAATAGTCGTTAGGAAAGGTCTACCAAGAATAATAGGGCATGTAGGATTGCAATCAATGTCAAGCACAATAAAATCCACGGGTACATAGTTCCTATTTGCAATAATAAGAATATCATTGATACTTCCCATGGGTTTGTTGATAGTAGAATCAACAAGATGCAAATTAAGAGAACACTCTTCAATCTCATTAAAACCCAGAACATCACATAAAGACTTTGGAATCGCAGAAACACTAGCACCCAAATCACACAAAGCATTGCACTCATAGTTTTTGATTTTGATTTTGATGGTAGGTTCCCACTCATCATGAAGATTTCTAGGGATAGAGACTTCCAATTCAAGTTTCTCTTCAAGAGCTTTTATCATAGCTTCAACGATATGATCGGTAAAGGCTTTGTTTTAGCTATAAGCGTGTGGAGAGTTTAACATGGATTGCATCAAAGAAATGCATTCAATCAAGGAGCAACTATCATAATTGAATAACTTGAAATCCATGGTAGTAATTCCATTACTACTCAAAGTTTTAACATCTTCTACTCCACTTTTAATGCTTTTAGCATCAAGATAGATGGACTCCGAATCATTGGGGCACTTTTCAACCAAAGTGGATTCATATCCAGCCCCATAATCATTAGGTTTGACACAAGAAAACAAAGATTCAATGGGAGTCACACCAAGCACTTTAAGATCTTTGTGATTCTCATCACGAGAACACGCCTTTTTAAGCCATTCATGTCTAGCACGAATTTGGGCGGTTCTTTCTTGGCTCTCAATCATGGAAACACGCATAGATTTCAAAGTTTCATCCATGTTGATTTTGGGAGGAGCACATCTGACTTTCAAAGCATCAACATCACAATAAATCCTATCCACGCTTTTAGCCAAATCGTCAATTTTGAGTAGTTTTTCCTCAATGGACGCATTGAAAATCTTTTGAGAGTTGATGAACTCTTTGATATTACTCTCTAGATCAGAGGGTAATATATTGTAATTTCCATGAGTATTGTCGTATGAGTTGCCAAAGTTATTAGAGGAGTTACTAGGAAAAGGCCTAGGAACATAGTTTCCTCTAAAGGCATTGTTGTTGCCAAAGTTATTCCTACCAACAAAATTAACGTCCAAGCTAGCGTTGCTACTCTCAATCAAAGAAGACAAAGGCATATCATTAGGATCCAAAGGAGCACTTCTACTAGCAACCAAATTCATTAACTCGTCCATCTTAGCACTCAGCGAGTTAATTTCTTCTATATCATGTACCTTCTTACTAGTAGGTGACCTTTCAGTGTGCCACTGAGAGTAGTTTCTCATGATGTTGTCTAAGAGCTTTGTGGCTTCTCCTAACGTGATTTCCATGAACGTTCCACCCAAGGCGGAGTACAAGATATTTCTAGAAGCAAAATTCAAGCCAGCGTAAAAGATTTGAATAATCATCCAAAGGCTCAAGCCATGAGCGGGACAATTTCTAATCATTAATTTCATTCTCTCCCAAGCTTGTGCAACATGTTCATGATCAAGTTGCTTGAGATTCATGATATCATTACGGAGAGAGATGATCTTAGCCGACGGAAAATACTTGGATATATAAGCATCTTTGCACTTATCCCAAGAGTCGATACTATTTTTGGGCAAAGAAGAAAACCAAGTTTTTCGCGATCTCGCAACGAGAAAGGAAAAAGCTTCAATTTAATCACGTCATTATCCACATCTTTTTTCTTTTGCATATCGCAAAGCTCAATGAAGTTATTGAGATGGGATGCGGCATCTTCACTAGGAAGGCCAAATAATTGCTCTTTTATAACAAGATTCAGCAAAGCGGCATTGATTTCATATGACTCAGCACTAGTGGCGGGAGCAATTGGAGTACTAATAAAATCATTATTATTAGTATTCGAGAAGTCACAAAGTTTGGTGTTTTCATTCATGGTGACTTCAGCAAGCAAGCAAGCACACAAGCAAACAAAGAGCAGGCGAGAAAATGAGGCGAACGAAAAGGCGAACGAAAAAGGCAAATTGGTGAAGTGGGGGAAAGGAAAACGAGAGGCAAGTGGCAAACAAAGTCAATGCAAGAGATGGGTTTACGACACCTACTTGGATGAGTTCTTGACTTGATCTTCCTCCCCAGCAACGGCGCCAAAAATTCTTCCTCCCCGGCAATGGCGCCAGAAATTCTTCTGCTGCGGCAACAAAAGTCCTTCCCTAGCACGTAGGAATTCTTCTTGTTACTTCTCTGGTTTGCGTTAGTTTTTTCCCTTGAAGAGGAAAGGGTGATGTAGCACAGGAGCAGTAAGTATTTCCCTCAGTTTGAGAACCAAGGTATCGAACCAGAAGGAGGGCCTCGTCAAGTCCAAAGTACCTGCGCAAACACAAACAAGCTTGCACCCAACGCTTCAAAGGGGTTGTCAATCCCTTCAAGATTGTTTGCAAAGTCAGATCTGAAGGCGGAAAGTGCATCGAAGTAAAAGAGTAAGGCTGAAAATATGGTGTGGAGTAGACCCCGGGGGCCATATTGTTCACTAGAGGCTTCTCTCAAAATAGCAAATATTACAGTGGGTGAACAAATTAGTGTCGAGAAATTGATAGAACTCCGCAAAGTCATGACGATATCTAAGGCAATGATCATACATGTAGGCATCACGTCCGAGACAAGTAGACCGATACTTTCTGCATCTACTACTATTACTCCACACATCGACCGCTATCCAGCATGCATCTAGTGTATTGAGTTCATCACGAATAGAGTAACGCCTTAAGCAAGATGACATGATGTAGAGGGATAAACTCAAACCAATGATGAAAACCCCATCTTTTGACCCTTGATGGCAACAACATGATGTGTGCCTCGCTACCCCTTCTATCACTAGGTGAGGTCACCACACGGTATGAACCCTAAACCAAGCACTTCTCCCATTGCAAGAATAATAGATCAAGCTGGACAAACAAAACCCACAACTCGAAGAGAATTACAAGGATATGAAATCATGCATATAAGAGATCAGAAGAAACTCAAATAAGATTCATAGATAATCTGATCATAAATCCACAATTCATCGGATCTCGGCAAACACACCGCAAAAGAAGATTACATCGGATAGGTGTCCATGAAGATCATGGAGAACTTTGTATTGGAGATCCAAGAGAGAAAAGAAGCCATCTAGCTACTAGCTATGGACCCGTAGGTCTATGGTGAACTACTCACGCATCATCGGAGAGGTCATGGTGTTGATGAAGTAGCCCTCTGTATCCGAATCCCCCCTCTTGCAGGGCACCAGAACGTGCCCCAGATGGGATCTTGCGAAGACAGAAGCTTGCGGCGGCGGAAAAGTACTTTCGATGATCTCCTGATTTTTTCTGGAATTTTTGGGAATATATAGGCGAAATACCTAGGGCAGAGGTGATCGAGGGAGCCCACAAGCCTGGGAGGCGCGCCCCCCTGGCCGCGTCTAGGGGCTTGTGGGGTCCCTGGTGCCCCCGTGCCCTGATTCTCAGGTTCCCCGATCTTCTTCTGTTTCGGAATTTTTTTTGGAAGTTTCGTTCCGTTTGGACTCCGTTTAAAATCGTCCTCTGAATAGGGTAAAAAACAGGGGAAAAACAGGAACTGGCACTTGGCACTGAGTTAATAAGTTAGTCCCAAAAAAGATATAAAAGACATACAAAACATCCAAAGTTTGACAAGATAATAGCATGAAACCATAAAAAATTATAGATACGTTGGAGACGTACCAAGCATCCCCAAGCTTAACTCATGCTCGTCCTCGAGTAGGGAAGTGATAAAGACTGAATTTTTGATGTGGAATGCTACCTAACATAATTGTCCTTTGTAACTTCTTTCATGTGACATGATTGTTCAGATCCGTATGATTCAAAACAATAGTTTCCTATTGACATGAAAACAATAATACTTCAAGCAAACTAGCAAGGCAATCATGAACTTTCAAAATAACAAGGCCAAGGGAAGTTATCCCTACAAAATCATATAGTCTGGCTATGCTCCATCATCCTCACACAACTAATGTAAATCATGCAGAATACAGGTATTGGCGAAGTAATTGTTTTCGCACTCTTACTTTCTCAAACTTTTTATAACTATCACGCAATACATGAGCATGAGCCATGGATATAGCACTATAGGTGGAATAGAGTGTGGTGGTGGTTGTGAGACAAAAAGGAGGAGATGGTCACATTGACTCGGCGTATCAAAGGGCTATGGAGATGCCCATTAATAGATATCAATGTGAATGAGTAGGGATTGCCATACAAAGGATGCACTAGAGCTATAAGTATGTGAAAGCTCAAAAGGAGAAATAGTGGGTGTGCATCCAACTTGCTTTCTCACGAAGACCTAGGGCAATTTTGAGGAAGCCCATCATTGGAATATACAAGCCAAGTTATATAATAAAGATTCCCACTAGCATATGTTGGTGACGAAATGAGAGGCTCTCAATCATGAAGAACATGGTGCCATTATGAAGCACAAGTGTGGAAAAAGATAGTAGCATTGTCCCTTCTCTCTTTTTCTCTCTTTTTTTAATTTGGGCTCTTGGGCCTCTTTTTTTTTTCTCTTTTTTTGTTTTCTCCCCCTTTTTTTATTTGGGCTCTTTGGCCTTTTTTTATTTCCTCACATGGGGCAATGCTCTAATAATGATGATCATCACACTTTTATTTACTCACAGCTCAAAGCTTAGAACGATGATGATGTTGGAAATATGCCCTAGAGGCTATAATAAAATGGTTATTATCATATTTCCTTGTTCATCATAATCGTCTATTGTTCATGCTATAATTGTATTAACAGGAAACAGTAATACATGTGTGAATAAATAGATCACAATGTGTCCGTAGCAAGCCTCTAGTTGGCTAGCTCGTTGATCAATAGATGATCATGGTTTCCTGATCATGGACATTAGATGTCATTGATAACGGGATCACATCATTGGGAGAATGATGTGATGGACAAGACCCAATCCTAAGCATAGCACTAGATCGTATTGTTCGTATGCTAAAGCTTTTCTAATGTCAAGTGTCTTTTCCTTCGACCGTGAGATTGTGCAACTCCCGGATATCGTAGGAGTGCTTTGGGTGTATCAAATGTCACAACGTAACTGGGTGACTATAAAGGTGCACTACGGGTACCTCTGAAAGGGTCTGTTGGGTTGGTACGAATCGAGATCGGGATTTGTCACTCCGTGTGACGGAGAGGTATCTCTGGGCCCACTCGGTAGAGAATCATCATGAGCTCAATGTGACTAAGGAGTTAGTCACACGATGACGTGCTACGGAACGAGTAAAGAGACTTACCAGTAACGAGATTGAACAAGGTATAGGTATACCGACGATCGAATCTCGGGCAAGTTCTATACCGACAGACAAAGGGAATTGTATACGGGATTGATTGAATCCTTGACATCGTGGTTCATCCGATGAGATCTTCGTGGGACGTGTGGGAGCCACCATGGGTATCCAAATCCCACTGATGGTTATTGGTCGGAGAACGTCTCGGTCATGTCTGCATGCTTCCCGAACCCGTGGGGTCTACACACTTAAGGTTCGATGACGCTAGGGTTATAGGGAAATGTTATACAAGGTTACCGAAAGTTGTTCAGAGTCCGGATGAGATCCCGGACGTCACGAGGAGCTCTGTAATGGTCCGGAGGTAAAGACTGATATATAGGATGGATGGTTTTGGACACCAGAAATGTTTCGGGCGTCACCGGTAGCGTAGCGGGACCACCGGAAATGGTCCCGGGGGTCCATCGGGAGGGGCCACCAGGCCCAAGAGGTAGCATGGGACAAAAGGGGGAGGGCAACCAAACCAAAGTGGGCTGGTGCGCCTCCCACAAGAGGCCCAAGGCACAGGAGGGAGAGAAAAGGGGGGAACCCCAGGCGCTGGTGGGCCTAAGGCCCACCTAAGGGGTGCGCCACCCCCTCCCCCTGCCCTAGCCGCCGCACCTCCCATCTGGGGGGGGGGCTGCCGCACCACCTAGGGGGGGGGGGGAAACCCTATGGGTGGCACCCCCTCCCCTCCTCCTATAAATACCTAGGGGTTTGGGGCTCTTTTGCACACGGTTTCCTCTCCTCTCGGCGCAGCCCTCCTCCCCTCCTTCCTCCTCTTCCCACGGTGCTTGGCGAAGCCCTACCGGGAGACCTCGTCTCTCCATCGACACCACGCCGTCGTGCTGCCGGAGATCTTCCCCAACCTCTCCCTCCTCCTTGCTGGATCAAGGTGCACGAGACGTCACCGGGCTGCACGTGTGTTGAACGCGGAGGTGCCGTGGTTCGGCACTAGATCGGAATCTCACCGCTATCTGAATCGCCGCGAGTACGACTCCATCAACCGCGTTCTAGCAACGCTTCCGCTTAGCGATCTTCAAAGGTATGAAGATGCACTCACCCCTCTCTTGTTGCTGGTCTCTCCATAGGAAGATCTGAATATGCGTAGGATTTTTTTTGAATTTATGCTACGTTACCCAAAAGTGGCATCCAAGCCAGGTTTTCTATGCGTAGATTCTATGCACGAGTAGAACACAAAAGGTTGTGGGCGATGTTTTGTCAATTGCTTGCCGCTACTAGTCTTATTCTTTTCCAGCGGTATTGTGGGATGAAGCGGCCCGGACCGACCTTACACGTACACTTACATGAGACTGGTTCCACCGACAGACATGCACACCGTGCATAAAGGTGGCTAGCGGGTGTGTGTCTCTCCTACTCTAGTCGGATTGGATTTGATGAAAAGGGTCCTCATGAAGGGTAAATAGCTTTGGCATATCATCATTGTGGCTGTCACGTAGGTAAGAAGGCGTTCTTGCGAGAAACCCAAATCAGCCACGTAAAACTTGCAACAACAATTAGAGGACGTCTAACTTGTTTTTGCAGGGTTTGACATGTAATGTGATATGGCCAAAGTTGTAATGTTGCATGTATAATGTATGAGATGATCATGTTATTGTAATAGGTTTCACGACTTGCATGTCGATGAGTATGACAACCGCTAGGAGCCATAGGAGTTATCTTAATTTATTGTATGAGATGCAACACCATGTGCTTACTACTTTTACTTCATTGCTAATGGTTAGCTATAGTAGTAGTGATAGTAGTAGTTGGCGTGATGACTTCACAGAGACACGATGATGGAGATCATGGTGTCACGCCGGTGACAATGATGATCATACGATGCCTAAAGATGGAGATCGAAAGAGCAAATATGATGATGGCCATATCATGTCACTATATGATTGCATTGTGATGTTTATCATGTTTTTTCATCTTATTGCTTAGAACGACGGTAGCATAATAAGATGATCCCTCTTAAAATTTCGAGAACGTATTTCCCTAAGTGTGCACAATTGCGAAGGATCGTTGTCTCGAAGCACCACGTGATGATCGGGTGTGATAGATTCTAACGTTCGCATACAACGGGTGTAAGCCAGATTTACACACGCGAAACACTTAGGTTGAATCGTCGAGCTTAGCATGTACAGACATGACCTCAAATACAAGAGACCGAAAGGTCGAACATGAGTCGTATGGTTGAATACGATCATCATGAAGTTGCTCACCATGACGACTAGTCCGTCTCACGTGATGACCGGACACGGGTTAGTCAACATGGATCATGTATCACTTAGATGACTGGAGGGATGTCGATTTAAGTGGGAGTTCATACTTAATTTGATTAAATGAACTTAATTGTCATGAACTTAGTCTAAAAGTTGTCTTTATAAATATTGTAGATGGCCAATGTCAACCTCAATTTCAACGCATTCCTAGAGAAAAACAAGCTGAAAGATGATGGTAGCAACTATGCGGACTGGGTTCTCAACTTGAAGCTCATCCTTGAAGCAGCTAAAAAGTCTTATGTCCTTGATGCGCCGCTAGGTGACCCTCCCGCTCCCGCAGCAGCCCAGGACATTCTGAACGACTGGCAAACGCGGAGTGATGACTACTCTCTGGTAGGTGTGGCATGTTATACAGTTTGGAAACGGGGCTCCAAAGGCGTTTTTAGAAACACGGTGCATATGAGATGTTCCAAGAGCTGAAACTGGTTTTTCAAGCTCATGCCCGTGTCGAGAGATATGAAGTCTCCGACAAGTTCTTTAGCTGTAAGATGGAGGAGAACAGTTCTGTCAGTGAGCACGTACTCAAAATGTGTGGGTTACACGATCGTCTGACTTCACTTGGAGTCGAACTTCCGGATGATGCTATAATTGACAGAATCCTCCAGTCTCTCCCACCAAGCTACAAAGGTTTTGTGCTGAACTACAACATGCAAGGGATGGATAAGACCATTCCCGAGTTGTACTCGATGCTCAAGTCTGCAGAAGTAGAAATCAAGAAAGAGAATCAAGTGTTGATGGTCAACAAGACCACCAGTTTCAAGAAGGGCAAGGGTAAGAAGAACTTCAAGAAAGACGACAAAGCCGTTGCCACGCACGGTAAGCTAGATGCCGGGAAGAAGAAAAAGAATGGACCCAAGCCTGAGACTGAGTGCTTCTATTTCAAGGGAAAAGGTCACTCGAAGCGGAACTGCCCCAAGTACTTAGCAGACAAGAAGGCCGGCAACGTTAAAGGTATATGTGATATACATGTTATTGATGTGTACCTTACCAGCGCTCATAGTGGCTCCTGGGTATTTGATATCGGTGTTGTTGCTCACATTTGCAACTCAAAGCAGGAACTGCGGAATAAGCGGAGACTAGCCAAGGACGAGGTGACGATGCGCGTCGGGAATGGCTCCAAGGTTGATGTGATCGCCGTCGGCACGCTACCTCTACATCTACCGTCGGGATTAGTTTTAAACCTTAATAATTGTTATTTAGTACCATCTTTGAGCATGAATATTGTATCAGGGTCTTGCTTAATGCGAGATGGCTACTCATTTAAGTCAGAGAATAATGGTTGTTCTATTTATATGAGTGATATGTTTTATGGTCATGCTCCACTGGTGAATGGTTTATTCTTGATGAATCTCGATCGTGATGTTACACATATTCATAGTGTTAGTACCAAAAGATGTAAAGTTGCTAATGATACTCCCACTTACTTGTGGCACTGCCGCCTTGGTCATATCGGTGTTAAGCGCATGAAGAAGCTCCATACTGACGGAATATTAGAGTCTCTTGACTTTGAATCATTTGACACATGCGAACCGTGCCTCATGGGCAAGATGACTAAGACTCCATTCTCAGGAATAATGGAAAGAGCGACCGACTTGTTGGAAATAATACATACTGATGTGTGTGGTCCAATGAACGTTGAAGCTCGCGATGGCTACCGTTATGTTCTCATTCTCACCGACGATTTGAGTAGGTATGGGTATATCTACTTGATGAAGCACAAATTTGAGACGTTTGAAAAGTTCAAGGAATTTCAGAGTGAGGTTGAGAATCAATGTGACAGAAAAATTAAGTGTCTACGATCTGATCGTGGAGGAGAATATTTGAGTCACGAGTTTGGCACACACCTAAGGAAGTGTGGAATCGTTTCACAATTGACGCCGCCAGGCACACCGCAATGCAACGGAGTGTGTGAACGTCGTAATCGCACTTTATTAGATATGGTACGATCTATGATGTCTCTTATCGACTTACCGCTATCATTTTGGGGATACGCATTAGAAACTGCAACATTCACTTTAAATAGGGCACCGTTTAAATCCATTGAGATGACACCGTATGAATTATTGTTTGGCAAGAAACCTAAGTTGTCGTTTCTTAAAGTTTGGGGCTGCGATGCTTATGTCAAGAAACTTCAACCAGAGAAGCTCGAACCCAAAGCGGAGAAATGCGTATTCATAGGATACCCTAAGGAAACTATTGGGTATACCTTCTATCTTAGATCCGAAGGTAAAACCTTTGTTGCCAAGAACGGATCCTTTCTAGAGAAAGAGTTTCTCTCGAAAGAAGTAAGTAGGAGGAAAGTAGAACTTGATGAGGTAATTACACCCCCTCTCGAACAGGAAAGTAGCGCAGCGCGGGAAATTGTTCCTGTGGCGCCTACACCAACTGAAGAGGAAGTTAATGATAATGATCATGAATCTTCGGATCAAGTTACTACTAAACCGCGAAGGTCCACAAGGGCACACTCCGCACCAGAGTGGTACGACAACCCTGTGATGGAAATCATGTTGTTAGAAAATGGTGAACCTTCGAACTATGAAGAAGCAATGGCGGGCCCGGATTCAAACAAATGGCTTGAGGCTATGAAATCCGAGATAGGATCCATGTATGAGAACAAAGTATGGACTTTGGTGGACTTGCGCGATGACCGGCGAGCCATAGAAAATAAATGGATCTTCAAGAAGAAGACTGATGCAAACGGTAATGTGACCGTTTATAAAGCTCGACTTGTCGCAGAGGGTTTTCGACAAATTCAAGGAGTTTACTACGAAGAGACTTTCTCTCCCGTAGTGAGGCTGAAATCAGTCCGAATCATGTTAGCAATTGCCGCCTTTTATGATTATGAAATTTGGCAAATGGACGTCAAAGCAGCGTTCCTTAACGGGAATCTTAAGGAAGAGTTGTATATGATGCAACCAGAAGGTTTTGTCGACCCTAAGGGTGTTAACAAAGTGTGCAAGCTCCAGCGCTCCATCTATGGGCTGGTGCAAGCATCTCGGAGTTAGAACATTCGCTTCAATGAGGTGATTAAAGCGTTTGGGTTCAGACAGCTTTACGGAGAAGCCTGTCTATACAAGAAAGTGAGTGGGAGCTCTGTAGCTTTCCTCATACTGTATGTGGATGACATATTATTGATGGGGAATAATATAGAGATGTTGGAGAGCATAAAGGCCTATTTGAACAAGAGTTTTTTCGATGAAGGACCTTGGAGAAGCTGCATACATATTAGGCATCAAGATCTACAGAGATAGATCGAGACGCCTCATAGGTCTTTCGCAAAGTACATACCTTGACAAGATATTGAAGAAGTTCAATATGGAAAACTCAAAGAAGGGGTTCTTTCTAGTTTTGCAAGGTATGAGATTGAGTAAGACTCAGTCACCGACCACGATAGCAGATAGAGAGAAGATGAGTACTGTCCCCTACGCTTCAGCCGTAGGCTCTCTAATGTATGCCATGCTATGTACCAGACCTGATATAAACCTTTCCATAAGTTTGGTAGGGAGGTACCAAAGTGATCCCGGTATGGAACACTGGACAGCGGTTAAGAATATCCTTAAGTACCTGAAGAGGACTAAGGAGATGTTTCTCGTTTATGGAGGTGATGAAGAGCTCGTCGTAAAGGGTTACGTCGATGCTAGCTTCGACACAGATAAGGATGACTCTAAGTCATAGACCGGATACGTGTATTTTTGAATGGTGAGGCACTGAGCTGGTGTAGCAGCAAGCAAGAAGTCGTGGCAGCATCTACATGTGAAGCGGAGTACATAGCTGCTTCAGAAGCGGCTCATGAAGGAATTTGGATGAAGGAGCTCATCACCGACCTTGGAGTGGTTCCAAGCGCGTCGGGTCCAACGACACTCTTCCGTAATAACATTGGGGCCATTGGCATATCCAAGGAGCCCAGGTTTCACCGGAAGACCAAGCACATCAAACGCCGCTACAACTCCATCCAGGACCATGTCCAGAGTGGAGTAATAGAGATTTGTGAAGTACATACGGATCTGAATGTTGCAAACTCGTTGACTAAACCTCTTCCTCGAGAAAAACATGATCAACACCATAATGCTATGGGTGTTCGATACATCACAATGTAACTAGATTATTGACTCTAGTGCAAGTGGGAGACTGTTGGAAATATGCCCTAGAGGCAATAATAATTGTCTATTGTTCATGCTATAATTGTATTAACAGGAAACAGTAATACATGTGTGAATAAATAGATCACAATGTGTACCTACCAAGCCTCTAGTTGTCTAGCTTGTTGATCAATAGATGATCATGGTTTCCTGATCATGGACATCAGATGTCATTGATAATGGGATCACATCATTGGGAGAATGATGTGATGGACAAGACCCAATCCTAAGCATAGCACTAGATTGTATTGTTCGTATGCTGAAGCTTTTCTAATGTCAAGTGTCTTTTCCTTCGACCGTGAGATTGTGCAACTCCTGGATACCGTAGGAGTGCTTTGGGTCTATCAAACGTCAGATCGTAACTGGGTGACTATAAAGGTGCACTACAAGTACCTCTGAAAGTGTCTGCTGGGTTGGTACAAATCGAGATCGGGATTTGTCACTCCATGTGACAGAGGGGTATCTCTGGGCCCACTCGGAAGAACATCATCATGGGCTCAATGTGACTAAGGATTTAGTCACACGATGACGTGCTACAGAACGAGTAAAGAGACTTACCGGTAACGAGATTGAACAAGGTATAGGTATACCGACGATCAAATCTCGGGCAAGTTCTATGCCGACAAACAAAGGGAATTGTATACGGGATTGATTGAATCCTTGACATCATGGTTCATCTGATGAGATCTTCGTGGAACGTGTGGGAGCCACCATGGGTATCCATATCCCGCTGATGGTTATTGGTCAGAGAATGTCTCGGTCATGTCTGCATGCTTCCCGAACCCGTGCGGTCTACACACTTAAGGTTCGATGACGCTAGGGTTATAGGGAAATGTTATACGAGGCTACCGTAAGTTGTTCGGAGTCCCGGATGAGATCCCGGATGTCACGAGGAGCTCCAGAATGGACCGGAGGTAAATATTGATATATAGGATGGATGGTTTTGGACACCGGAAATGTTTCGAGCATCACCAGTAGCGTACCGGGACCATCGGGACGATCGAAAATGGTCCCGGGGGTCCACCGGGAGGGGCCACCAGGCCCAAGAGGTAGCATGGGACAAAAGGGGAGGGCAACGAGCCCAAAGTGGGCTGGTGCGCCTCCCACAAGAGGCCCAAGGCGCAGGAGGGAGAGAAAAGGGGGAACCCTAGGCGGTGGTGGGCCTAAGGCCCACCTAAGGGGTGCGCCACCCCCTCCCCCTGCCCTAGCCGCCGCACCTCCCATCTGGGGGGGGGCTACCGCACCACCTAGGGGGGGGGGGTAAACCCTAGGGGTGTCACCCCCTCCCCTCCTCTTATAAATACCTAGGGGTTTGGGGCTCTTTTGCACACGGTTTCCTCTCCTCTCGGCGCAGCCCAGCTCCCCTCCTTCCTCCTCCTAGCACGGTGCTTGGCGAAGCCCTACCGAGAAACCTTGTCTCTCCATCGACACCACGCCGTCGTGCTGCCGGAGATCTTCCCCAACCTCTCCCTCCTCCTTGCTGTATCAAGGTGCGGGAGACGTCACCGGGCTGTACGTGTGTTGAACGCGCAGGTGCCGTCGTTCGGCACTAGATCAGAATCTCACCGCGATCTGAATCGCCGCGAGTACGACTCCATCAACCGCGTTCTAGCAACGCTTGCGCTTAGCGATCTTCAAAGGTATGAAGATGCACTCACCCCTCTCTCATTTTTGGTCTCTCCATAGGAAGATCTGAATATGCGTAGGATTTTTTTTGAATTTATGCTACATTACCCAAAAGATGACTCTATAGGAAATGCCTTCGGCAGTGTACCGGGATGTGCAATGATCTAGCTTACGATCATGCAATGGCAATATGAGAGTGACAACACAAGTCATGAGATGGAACGGTGGGAGTTGCATGGCAATATATCTCGGAATGGCTATGAAAATGCCATAGTAGGTAGGTATGGTGGCTGTTTTGAGGAAGGCATATGGTGGGTTTGTGCACCGGCGAAAGTTGCGCGACACTAGAGAGGCTAGCAATGGTGGAAGGTGAAAGTGCATCTATACCATGGACTCACATACTTGTTGCGAAAGTTTTTATTAGTAATCGAAACAAAGTGCTAAACGCATAGTCCTAGGGGAAGGGTTGGTAGGTGTTAACCATCGCGCGATCCCGACCTCAACACAAAGGATGACAATCAATAGATCAATTATGCTCTGACTTCCTAACATAACGGTTCACCATAGATGCATGCTACGGGAATCACTAACTTCAACACAAGTATTTCTAGATTCACAACACCCTACTAACATAACTCTTAATATTACCAAATCCATGTCTCAAAACTAATTGAGAGGAATCAAGACTTCTCTTTCTACTCAATGCACATGAAGATGGAGGTTTTTGTATCCTCTTTGGGTACCTATCACCTTTGGGACTACTTTCATAGCATAATCCAACTACCAAGTCACACACCGCCGTGCTCTAAAAGATCTAAGTGAAGCACACAGAGCAAAATTATCTAGCTCAAAAGATATAAGTGAAGCACGATGAACATTCTAGAAAAATCAAGATGAGTGCATGTCTCTCTCTAAAGGTGTGCAGCAAGGATGATTGTGACACAACAAAAAGAAAAGACTCCTACGATACAAGACGCTCCAAGGAAAACACATATCATGTGGTGAATAAAAATATAGCTCCAAGTAATGTTACCGATGGATTGAAGACGAAAGAGGTGATGCCTTCCCGGGGCATCCCCAAGCTTAGGCTTTTTGTTGTCCTTGAATTTGGCTTGGGATGCCTTGGGCATCCCCAAGCTTGGGCTCTTTCCACTCCTTATCTCTTTGTCCATGAGAACATCACCCAAAACTTGAAAACTTCACAACACAAAACATAAACAGAAACTCGTGATATCATTAGCACAAGAAAACAAACTACCACGTCTTTAGGTACTGTAGCAATCTTGATTTGTACTTATATTGGTGTTAGATTAATGTACTCTCACTTTTACATGGCTAGTACCCCCCGATACTATCCATAGTTTCATCAAAACAAGCAACCAACTCAACAAAAATAGAATCTGTCAAAAACAGACCAGTCTGTAGCAATCTGCATACTTCGTATACTTCTCGTACCTCAAAAATTCTGAACAATTTCGACTGCTTGGGCAAAAGGCATATCAACCAGCAGAAAAAATAGTCAACTCAAAAGCTCTTTCTGAATAAAAATGAAAAGCCATCTAGTGAGCGAAAAGTTTCTATCTTTTTCCAGGAGGATCAAACAACCATTACCAAGACTAGTCATAAAGGTTTTGCTTGGCTCAAACACAAAAAGAAACACAAAAGATACAATCATAACAAAATTATGATAGTGTGGACGCAACAAAACCGAAAGAAAAAGAAATAAATTCATTGGGTTGCCTCCCAACAAGCGCTATTGTTTAACGCCCTTAGCTAGGCATAAGGCGATAGAATCACGTATCCTCGTCTTTGGTGCTCAAACCATAAGTAGCCCTCATCATCTTAATGTCTTCATCTTTCTTACTAGATGATTCACCACTATTTTTAGGAACAAAAACAGACTTGGTGACCTTATTGTGAGCAAAATTTGGAGTATTCTGCACAGCAGCAAAAGCGGAACCCAAGTTGGTTATAACATCCTCTAGTTTGCCAATCTCTAGCGGAATCATGACCTAGTTTGTCGTTAACTGTGGGTTCCTTCTCCTTTAGATTTTTCAAAACCATTCCCACCTTGGATCCGTACTGAGTGATTTGGTTGTGGATCTTTTTATCCAAATTCTCAATGAGTTCGATCGTAGCAACTTTATTTTCAATGACGTCCAGCCTACGCATCATATGTTCCAGAGTTAAGGTAGTTCCATTAACCATGAGTGGGGGTGAGCCTACCAAATTTATTACAGTTCCATAACAATCAACGGTATGGCTACCCAAGAAATTTCTTCCTACGGTGGTGTCAAGAATATACCTATTCCAAGGAGAAACACCCACATAAAAACTGCGAAGCAGGACGGTAGTAGATTGCTTATGAGTAGATCTACTCTGAGCATTGCAAATCCTATACCAAGCATCCTTTAAGTTTTCTTCCTCAATTTGTTTGAAATTGAGAACTTTGTTCTCGGGAGTATCGTTCGAAGTGGTGGATCTAGCCATGAGGACAGGTAGACTATCCCACATAAACAAACATAAAGCAAGCGAGAGAAAAGGGCGAACGAAAAAGGGAAATATTTTTTTGTAAATTTTTGTTTTTCAGAAGTGGGGGAGAGGAAAACGAGAGGCAAAAAAAGTAAATGCAAGAGATGAGTTTGCGACACTTACATGGATGAGTTCTTGACTTGATCCTCCCCGGCAACGGCGCAATAAATTCTTCTACTACGGCAACAGACAACAATGCCAGAGATTGACATGTTGACAGAGGCTGGGCTTGCGTTGTTTTTTCCCTTGAAGAGGAAAGGATGGTGAAGCACAGGAGCAGTAAGTATTTCCCTCAGTTTGAGAACCAAGGTATCAATCCAGTAGGAGAATCTCGTCAATTCCAGAGTACCCGCGCAAACACAAAAGAGCTTGCACCCAACGCTAAAAGGGGTTGTCAATCCCTTCAAGATTGATTGCAAAGTGAGATCTGAAGGCGGAAAGTGCAACGAAGTAAAAGAGTAAGGCTGAAAATATGGTGTGGAGTAGACCCGGGGGCCATAGTGTTCATTAGAGGCTTCTCTCAAAATAGAAAAATACTACGGTGGGTGAACAAATTACTGCCGAGCAATTGATAGAACCGCGCAAAGTCTTGACGATATCTAAGGCAATGATCATACATATAGGCATCACGTCCGAGACAAGTAGACCGATACTTTATGCATCTACTACTATTACTCCACACATCAACCGCTATCCAGCATGCATCTAGTGTATTGAGTTCATGACGAACAGAGTAACGCCTTAAGCAAGATGACATGATGTAGAGGGATAAACTCAAACCAATGATGAAAACCCCATCTTTTGAGCCTTGATGGCAACAACATGATGTGTGCCTCGCTACCCCTTCTGTCACTGGGTGAGGTCACCACACGGTATGAACCCTAAACCAAGCACTTCTCCCATTGCAAGAATAATAGATCAAGCTGGCCAAACAAAACCCACAACTCGAAGAGAATTACAAGGATATGAAATCATGCATATAAGAGATCAGAAGAAACTCAAATAAGATTCATAGATAATCTGATCATAAATCCACAATTCATCGGATCTCGGCAAACACACCGCAAAAGAAGATTACATCGGATAGGTGTCCATGAAGATCATGGAGAACTTTGTATTGAAGATCCAAGAGAGAAAAGAAGCCATCTAGCTACTAGCTATGGACCCGTAGGTCTATGGTGAACTACTCATGCATCATCAGAGAGGTCATGGTGTTGATGAAGTAGCCCTCTGTATCCGAATCCCCCCTCTTGCAGGGCACCAGAACGTGCCCCAGATGGGATCTTGCGGAGACAGAAGCTTGCGGCGGCGGAAAAGTACTTTCGATGATGTCCTGATTGTTTCTGGAGTATTTGGGAATATATAGGCGAAAGACCTAGGGCAGAGGTGGCCTAGGGAGCCCACAAGCCTGGGAGGCACGGCCCCCCGGGCCGCGGCTAGGGGGCTTGTGGGGTCCCTGGTGACCCCCTGCCCTGATTCTCAGGTTCCCCGATCTTCTTCTGGGTCGGAAAAATCTTTTTGGAAGTTTCGTTCCGTTTGGACTTTGTTTAAAATCCTCCTCTGAAAAGGGTCAAAAACACGGAAAAAACAGGAACTCGCACTTGGCACTGAGTTAATAAGTTAGTCCCAAAAAAGATATAAAAGACATACAAAACATCCAAAGTTTGACAAGATAATAGCATGAAACCATAAAAAATTATAGATACATTGGAGACGTATCAGTTGCAAACGTCACTATCTTAACAGACTTTGTTATTCTGGATATTCCCGAGGACGATGCCATGGCGGTCATCATTGGAAGACCCTTTTTAAACACCGCAGGGGCTGTTATAGATTGCAACAAAGGCAATGTCACTTTCCATGTCAACGGTAATGAGCATATAGTGCACTTTCCGAAGAAACTATATCGAGTACATTGCATCAATGCTATCGAAAAAACTTCATCGATTCTTATGGGGAGCTTTGAATGCCTATACCTACTGTTAAGATGAAGTATGATTTGCTTGTTGGGGAGACGCACATCCCCATTGAGGTAACCTAGTGACTATTTGAAAAATTTCCGTCTTGTTTTGCGATTCGAAAAAGTTTGTCAAGGAGACTTGATCAACCTCATTGACGGAATTTCTTTCGATGACCATGAGATGGATGAATTGAGGAGTCAGAAACCTGAGTTCCAAGCTTTCACCTTCGGTAGCTTAGAAGAAAAATGATAGATTTAGTTTAGTTTTCCCTTATTTCTGTTTTAGCATCCCGTAGAAAAGTACCCCGAAAATAAAGTTCTCCGAACTTCGTGAAAATCAAGTATGATTTTTTCTGGAATTTTTGAAAAATACTGAGACAAAGAGCTAGTCAGGAGGCTGCACCAGTGGGCGACAAGCCCTGGAGGCGCGGGCACCCCCTAGCCGCGCCACCCAGTCTTGTGGGGCCCACGTGCACCCCCTCCACTCATTCTAGTTCCCATCTGCTTCTCCTACCTCCAGAAAAAATTGTTTCGCAGCTCAAACCCGTGTTCTTGCTCTTCTTGCTGGGATTTTCGATCTCCTTGTGCAAAGCACCATTCACCAAGCTATTTTGGGGGAATTACTCCTTGGTAAGTGACTCCTCCATTGGTCCAATTATTTTTTGCTCTAGTGCCTTATACTTCGCGTATTTTTGCTTCCTTTGTGACCCTGTTCTTGAGCTTTGCATGCTAATTTTAGCTGGTCCCAAGTAGTTTTGATGCGTAATACGGCCTCTAGGCACTTGTGGGAGTAGTTGCTACGAGATTCGTTGGGCCTTATTCACTTTTACTTAGAGTCACTAAAGTTTCAGAAATTTTCAGAGATAGAAAAGGAAAAAGATGAGGAGGTTCTTAAGAGGCGCTTCAAGCCGTGACCCCAAGGATGATGGGAATGAGAAGAAGAAATCCAAGTATCCGGTCCCCTGAGTTGCAGAAGTTCGAGCGTGCGAATGGCCAAGCGATGTGTTCTTTCGCGCCGCCGGACTTTATGAGGACTTTTATTACTTGGTGGAGAACGCAGCCCTTACCGCCTTCGTTGAAGATAAGTGTCCGCAATACCTCTCCTCACTAATATTTTTGTGCAAAGCTTTAACTCCTATCCAAGGAAGAATCCTCCTATGGTTGAGTTCAAATTATATGATATCCCCCAGCGCATGTCACTCCAGGATTTTTGCAATGCTTGCAAATTGCCTTTTGTTGGGGATATTCATGAACCTCGTCCACAGGACTTGGAGGCTTTCACCGATACTATTGATGCAGGAGAGGAGAGAGGAGTGTCTTGCGCCAGAGCTGCTAGCATACATTTTCCCGTTCTTCGGTACTTCTCACTATTCGTGGGAAAATGTTTGATTGGCCGTGGGAAAGCTGGGTCCCTTAGCTCTCCAGACCTTGCGGTCTAGCGCGAAGCCCTTTATAATGATAAAACTTATAGCTTGGGCGCTATAGTAGCTCAACGTTTGAACACGAACCGTTCTAAAGGCGGTGTCTATGGAGGTATCTATGCTACCCGTCTTGCCAGACACTTTGAGATACCTATTAGACTGGACGAGAAGAAGAGATTCTTCTTCCCGAGAGATATCTAGATTATGATAGCATGGTTCGCCATGACTTTCTTGATAGAGATATAAATAGAAGGATGATTTATAACCTGGTACTTAGTCAGGGTACTCATGAGACTATTACTTTGCCTGCTCCTTCTTTGTTCAATCTTCATGCAGACAGGTACATTATTATGCCCTCGGACATCTACGCATATTGGGGCATAGCCCAACCACAGGTGCCCGTGCCCGAGCCACCAGTCGAGTACTAGACGCCAGTTTATCAGTGGGAGCCAGAGGAACTCACACAACAGTGGCATCCTGAGTACACTCCGGAGAACCCCGGAGCTGGTTATTTCCCTCCTTGGGAGTAGACCAACTTAGGCCAAAAGCCTAAGCTTGGGGGAGTATGTGTTTCTCATCGACTTTATGTTCTTGCTTACACTTTCATTTTGTTACTCGGTGTTCACACTTTGCCACTGTATCATCCATGCTAGTTTATTTTATTTTTATTGTTTTCTTTTCGTGTGTTTGTCTAGTTTGAGAAAAACCCAAAAATATTTTCTTGTTCTTCTTTTCCTTGTTCGGAGCTTTCCCGTGTAAATAGTTTTCTTTTTCTTTGGGTCAGGGTAGAAGACGATGGTTACAATGTTTAGTGGCTCTCGTATGCATATCTATTTATCTGTTAAAGAGCAATATTACTTTGTCTTCTCCTTTGTGTTTGCCTGCAGATTCCAGCTTAGTCCAATGCACGAGCACTCTTATTATTGTTCACATCATTCGGTCGTGCAAGTGAAAGGCAATAATGATGATATATGATGAAGTGACTGGGCCTGGAAAAGCTAGTATGAACTTGATCTATTTTGTTTCTGTAAATATGACTAGCTCATCATTCCTGATTCAGCTTTGTTGTGAGAGAAACATGTTTGCAATGACAACTTAGAGATCATAGTTTCTGATGCCATGCTTAATTAGCTAGGAGCTTATAATGGTTTGTCTTGGATGCCAACATGAATCTTGAGATGACTGTGATGTAGTATGATAGGCCGGTATCCTCCTTTGAATGATTCAAGTGGCTTGACTTGGCGCATGTTCACGCATGTAGTTGAAACAAAATCAACATAGCCTCTATGATATTCATGTTCATGGTGATTTATGTCCTACTCATGCTTGCACTCAATGTTAGTTAATCTCAATGCATCTTGATGACTGTTGTCGCTCTCTAGTTGGTCGCTTCCCAGTCTTTTGCTAGCCTTCACTTGTACTAAGCGGGAATACTACTTGTGCATCCACTTCCATAAACCCAAAGTTGTTCCATATGAGTCCCACATAACTACCTATATGCGGTATCTACCTGCCGTTCCAAGTAAATTTGCATGTGCCACTCTCTAAACCTTCAAGAAATAATTTGTTTTGCATGCCCGAACCGCTCATGTGGTGACAGGGGGCTATGAGTATCTTCCATGCTAGGCGTGTTATCCTCGATATGTGTTTATTCACTATCATTCACGAGAAAGGGGCTGGTAATTGGAATGCCCAGTTCCATGCTCAAATCGAAAAGATAATTGCAAACAAAACTCCCCCTGGGTTGATGTTGGTATGAACCGCACCCGAGTATTCGGCTAGTCGTGGAGTGTGATTGATCGGTGGTGGGGGAGTCAAAACTTTACTTTTCTGTTTGGGAACCGCCTATAGCATGTGTAGCATGGAAGATGGTGAAAAACTCTTAGTCATTGCGTTGACAATGAAAGCATGATGATACGTCTCAAATGTATCTATAATTTTTGATGGTTTCATGGTGTTATCTTGTCAACTTTGGATGTTTTATATACCTTTTATATCTTTTTTGGGACTAACTTATTAATTCAGTGCCAAGTGCCAGTTCCTATTTTTTCTGTGTTTTTGACTCTTTTCAAATCTGATTTTGGAACGGAGTCCAAACGGAATAAAATCCCAGAAATATTTTTTCCAGAACAGAAGAAGATCGGGGGACTTGAGGGCCAAGGCAGGGGGCCCACAGGGAGCCCACAAGCCCTGTTGCCGCGACCAGGAGGGCCCGCGGCAACTAGGCTTGTGGCCTCCCTGGCGCTCCCCTGCCCTAGCTCTTTGGCCTATAAATTCCCTAAAGTTGCAGAATAAAATCAGGGCATCCATGAAAGCACTTTTCCACCGCCGCAAGCTTCCGTTTCCGCGAGATCTCATCTGGAGACCCTTCCCGGTGCCCTGCCGGAGGGGACTTTGGAGTTGGAGGGCTTCTACATCAACATCATCGCCTCTCCAATGACTCGTGAGTAGTCCACTTCAGACCTACGGGTCCGTAGTTAGTAGCTAGATGGCTTCTTCTCTCTCTTGGATCTTCAATACAAAGCTCTCCATGATCTTCATGGAGATCTATCCGATGTAATCCTCTTTGGCGGTGTGTTTGTCGAGATCCGATGAATTGTGCATTTGTGATCAGATTATCTATGAATTATATTTGAGTCTTTGCTGATTTCTTATATGCATGATTTGATATCCTTGTAAGTCTCTCAGAGTCTTGGCTTTTGTTTGCCCAACTAGATCTATGATTCTTGCAATGGGAGAAGTGCTTGGTGCTATCATCGATATGAAGGAAGGGAATATTAGATTTCAATTTCCCCTAAAGAAGGGCATGGAGCATTTTCCTAGAAAGAAAATAAGATTGCCTTATGAATCTATTATAAGGGCTACTTATGGTTTGAGCACCAAAGATGACTATACGTGATTCCATCACCTTTTGCCTAGCTAAGGGCGTTAAACAATAGCGCTTGTTGGGAGGCAACCCAACGAATCTATCCTTTTTCTTTCTGTTTTGTGTTTTCCACACTTTCATAATTCTGTTATGATTGTGTTTTTTGTGTTTCTTTTGCGTTTGTGCCAAGTAAAACCATTATGATTAGTCTTGGGGATGATCGTTTGGTCATGCTGGAAAAGACAGAAACTTTCTGCTCACGAAAATAATATTCATTTTATTATCTAAGAGATTTTGAGTTGATTCTTTTTTCTACTGATTTCTACGCAAATTCTTCAGACTGTCCTAAGTTTTCCGAATTTTTGAAGTACTAGAAGTATACGAAGTATACAGATTTCTACAGATTGGTCTGCTGTTAACCGATTCTGTTGTTGTTGAGTTGGTTGCTTATTTTGATGAAACTATGTATAGTATCGGGGGGTATTATCCATGGAAGATTGAAAATACAGTAACCCAACATCAACATAAGTAGAATTTAAGTTTGCTACAGTACCTAAGGAAGTGGTGGTTTGCTTTCTTATACTAATGTTATCACGAGTTTCTGTTTAAGTTTCGTGTTGTGAAGTTTTCAAGTTTTGGGTGAAGTTCTTATGGACAAAAGATAAGGACTGGCAAGAGCTCAAGCTTGGGGATGCCCAAGGCACCCCAAGTTGATTCAAGGATGCCGTAAAAGCCTAAGCTTGGGGATGCCCCGGGAAGGCATCCCCTCTTTCGTCTTCAATCCATCGGTAACGTTACTTGGGGCTATATTTTTATTCACCACATGTTATGTGTTTTGCTTGGAGCGTCTTGTATCGTAGGAGTCTTTTATTTTTGTTGTGTCACAATATTCCTTGCTGCACACCTAGATAGAGAGACATGCACTCACCGTGATTTTGTCGAGCTTCACTTATATCCTTTGGTTAGACAATTCAGCTCACATGTGCTTCACTTATATATTTTGAGCTAGTTGATTTTGCTCTATGTGCTTCACTTCTATATTTTAGAGCATAGCGGTGCGTGGCTTGGTAGTTGATCTATGCTATGAAAGTAGTCTCAAAAGGGGTAGTTATCCAAAGGGATATGAAAACTTCCACCTTCATGTGCATTGAATAGTTAGAGAAGTTTGATTCATCTCAATTAGTTTTGAGTTGTGGTTGTGTAATATTGAAGTTATATTAGTAAGGTGTTGTGGATCTAGAAATACTTGTGATGAAGTTAGTGATTCCCGTAGCATGCACGTATGGTGAACCGCTATATGATGAAGTCTGAGCATGATTAGTCTATTGATTGTCATCCTTTGTGTGGCAGTCGGGATCGCGTGATGGTTTATACCTACCAACCCTTCCCCTAGGAGTATGCGTTGAATGCTTTGTTTCGATTACTACTAAAACTTTTGCAACAAAGATATGAGTTCTTCATGACTAATGTTGAGTCCATGGTTTAGATGCACTTTCACCTTCCACAATCACTATCTTCTTTAGTGCCGTGCAACTTTCGCCGGTGCATAAAACCACCATTAGCCTCCCTCAAAACAGCCACCATACCTACCTACTATGGCTTTTTCAAAGCTATTCCGAGATATATTGCCATACAACTACCACCATGACATGTGCCACCACTTCTACATTGTCATTGCATGATCATAAGATAGCTAGCATGATGTTTCTATTGATGTCTATGCCATGCTAGATCATTGTCAAGGTACACTACCGAAGGCATTCCATATAGAGTCATCATTGCTCTAAGTTTTGAATTGTAAGTGTGATGATCGTCATTAATGGAGCATTGTCCCATGTGAGGAAATAAAATATGCCAAAAATGCCCACCAAAATATAAAAATATATAAAAAAAGAAAAGAAAAAAAGATGCCATAGAGCCCACCAAAAAAATGAGAGAAAAAGAGAGAAGGGACAATGCTACTAACTTTCCACACTTGTGCATATTAAGCACCATGATCTTCATGATTGAGAGTCTTTCGTTTTGTCACCACCATATATCTAGTGGGAAATTTTCGTTATGTAACTTGGCTTATATATTCCAATGATAGGCTTCCTCAAAATTGCCTTAGGTCTTCATGAGCAAGCAAGTTGGATGCACACCCACTAGTTTTCTTTAAGAGCTTTCACATACTCTTAGCTCTAGTGCATCATTTGTATGGCAATCCCTACTCACTCACGTTGATATCTATTGATGAGCATATCCATAGCTCATTGATATGCCTAGTCAATGTGACCATCTTCTCCTTGTTTGCCTTGCAACCTCCACCACACTCCATTCCACTTATAGTGCTAAAACCATGGCTCATGCTCATGTATTGCGTGAGAGTTGAAAAAGTTTGAGAAAGTAAAGGTGTGAAAACAATTACTTCGCCAATACCGAGGTTGTGCATGATTTAAATTCGTTGTGCAAGGATGATAGAGCATAGCCAGACTATATGATTTTGTAGGGATAACTTTCTTTTGGCCTAGTTATTTTGAAAGTTCATGATTATCTTATCAGTTTGCTTGAAGTATTATTGTCTCCACATCAATAGCAAATTATTGTTTTGAATCTAATGGATCTGAACATTCACGTCACATAAGAGGAGTTACAAATGACATCTATGCTAGGTAGCATGAAAGCATCAAAAATTCATTCTTTATCACTTCCCTACTCGAGGACGAGCATGAGTTAAGCTTGGGGATGCTTGATACGTCTCAAACGTATCTATAATTTTTGATGGTTTCATGGTGTTATCTTGTCAACTTTGGATGTTTTATATAACTGTTATATCTTTTTTGGGACTAACTTATTAATTCAGTGCCAAGTGCAGTTCCTGTTTTTTTGTGTGTTTTTGACTCTTTTCAGATCTGATTTTGGAACGGAGTCCAAACGGAATAAAATCCCCGAAATAAATTTTTCCAGAATAGAAGAAGATCGGGGGACTTGAGGGCCAAGGCAGGGGGCCCACAGGGATCCCACAAGCCCTGTTGCCGCGGCCAGGGGGGCCCGCGGCAACCAGGCTTGTGGCCTCCCTGGCGCTCCCGTGCCCTAGCTCTTTGGCCTATAAATTCCCTAAAATCGCAGAAAAATCAGGGCATCGCTGAAAACACTTTTCCGCCACCGCAAGCTTCCGTTTCCGCGAGATCTCATCTGGAGACCCTTCCCGGTGCCCTGCCGGAGGGGACTTTGGAGTTCGAGGGCTTCTACATCAACATCATCGCCTCTCCAATGACTCGTGATTAGTCCACTTCAGACCTACGGGTCCGTAGTTAGTAGCTAGATGGCTTCTTCTCTCTCTTGGATCTTCAATACAGAGTTCTCCATGATCTTCATGGAGATCTATCCGATGTAATCCTCTTTGGCGGTGTGTTTGTCGAGATCCTATGAATTGTGGATTTGTGATCATATTATCTATGAATTATATTTGAGTCTTTGCTGAGTTCTTATTTGCATGATTTGATATCCTTGTAAGTCTCTCAGAGTCTTGGGTTTTGTTTGGCCAACTAGATCTATGATTCTTGCAATGGGAGAAGTGCTTGGTCTTGGGTTCATACCGTGCGGTGACCTTTCCCAGTGACAGAAGGGGCAGCAAGGCACGCACCGTGTTGTTGCCATCAAGGGTAACAAGATGGGCTTTCATCATAAATTTGAGATTGTTCATTTACATCATGTCATCTTGCTTAAGGCGTTACTCTATTCCTTTGAACTTAATACACTAGATGCATGCTGGATAGCGGTCGACGTGTGGAGTAATAGTAGTAGATGCATAAAATATCGGTCTACTTGTTTTGGACGTGATACCTATAGAGATAATCATTGCCATAGATAACGTCACAACTTTGCGCGGTTCTATCAATTGCTCGACAGTAATTCGTTCACCCACCGTCTACTTGCTTTCATGAGAGAAGCCACTAGTGAACACTACGGCCCCCGGGTCTATTCACAACTATCGTATCCACTTTCACTTTTACTTTGCTTTGTTTACTTTTTGCTTTTAGTTCTCACTTTGCAAACAATCTATAAGAGATTGACAAACCCTTCATAGCGTTGGGTGCAAGCTCTTTGTGTTTGTGCAGGTACTTGTGACTTGACGCGATCCTCCCACTGGATCGATACCTTGGTTCTCAAAACTGAGGGAAATACTTACCGCCGCTGGGCTACATCACCCTTTCCTCTTCAAGGGAACACCAACACAAGGCTCCAAGGCCGCAGGGAAATCCTTTGCATATTTGCCAAGGAAGTCCCTATAGGCGTAGCCCATAACAGCAGGATTCCTGGCGCCGTTACGAGGGAAGGCATGTTGTCGCAGTAGCACATGCCACCCAAAATTATTATCTCTATTTTCAAAGCTTGAGCTCTGGCACCTCTGCAAATCAATGCTTCCCTCTCTGAAGGGCCTGTCTATTTATGTTCCCGTTGAGTCATCCTCTTCTTTTAAAAGCACCAATTAGAGAGCACCTCTGTCATTTTTATGCTTTGCTTTTAACTGTGATTGAGTATGACTGTGACTGTATCTTCTTTGCCTTGAATTACAATGTTTAGTCAGCCCTTGGTCTTTGAAGGTGCTCTGCATTTATGTTTTGCGGTCTCAGAAAGAGCTAGCGAGATACCATCTGTTCGTACTGCTTCATGATTGTTTTGATTGAAGTGTTGACGTTTGAAACTTATTATTATTGCTCGCTAGTTGATTATGCCATTGATATGAGTTTACCGTGAGACCTAGATATCATTTGTATATGTGGTTTGCTTGTGATCTTGCTGAAATTCTGGTTATGAGTTAGACATAGTTGCAACAACAAGATCAAACAGAGTTCGTAAAAGTTTTTCTTTTGTCTCTTTCATTTTGTCAACTGAATTGCTTGAGGACAAGCAAGGTTTTAAGCTTGGGGGAGTTGATACGTCTCCATCGTATCTACTTTTCCAAACTATTTTGCCCTTGTTTTGGACTCTATTTTGCATGATTTGAATGGAATTAACCCGGAATAACGTTGTTTTCAGCAGAATTGCCATGGTGTTGTTTTTGTGCACAAATAAAAGTTCTCGGAATGACTTGGAAATTTACGGAGAATTTTTGTGGAATATATAAAAAATACTGGCGCAAGAATCAATCTGAGGGTTGGAACTGTGAGCCCACAAGCCCACCACGGGCGGGCCCCCCTGGACACGCCTGGCAGGCTTGTGGGGCCCACGAAGCTCCACCGCCTCCAATCTCAGCTCTATTTAGCCTCTTTCGTCCGGAAAAAAATCAAGGAGAAGAGTTCATCGCGTTTTACGATACGGAGGCGCCGCCACCTCCTGTTCTTCCTCTGGAGGGTAGATCTGGAGTCCGTTCTGGGCTCCAGGGAGGGGAGATCGTCGCCATCGTCATCACCAACCTTCCTTCATCACCAATTCCATGATGCTCTTCACCGTTCGTGAGTAATCTCATCGTAGGCTTGTTGGACGGTGATGGGTTGGATGAGATCTATCATGTAATCGAGTTAGTTTTGACGGGGATTGATCCCTAGTATCCACTATGTTCTGAGATTGATGTTGTTACTACTTTGCCATGCTTAATGCTTGTCACTAGGGCCCGAGTGCCATGATTTTAGATCTGAACCTATTATGTTGTCACCAATATATGCGTGTTCTTGATCCTATCTTGAAAGTTGTAGTCACCTACTATGTGTTATGACCCGGCAACCCCAGAGTGACAATAGCCGGAACCACTCCCGGAGATGACCATAGTATGAGGAGTTCATGTATTCACTAAGTGTTAATGCGTTGGTCTGGTTCTTTATTAAAAGGAGAACCTTAATATCCCGTAGTATCCATTAGGATCCCGCTGCCACGGGAGGGATGGACAATAGATGTCATGCAAGTTCTTTTCCCTAAGCATGTATGACTACATACGAAATACATGCCTACATTACATTGACGAACTGGAGCTAGTTACATATCTCTTCGTGTTATAACTGTTGCATGATGAATAACATCCGGCATAATCATCCATCACCGATCCAATGCCTACGAGTCTTTTCCTACTCGCCCTTGCTATGTTACTTTGTCTCTACTGCTGCTACTATTACTCTGCTTCTACTGTTGTTATTGCTGTTGTTGTTACACTGCTGCTACTGCTGTCACTTTGCTGCTACTGGTTACTGCTACTACTATTGCTATTACACTACTTTGCTACTGATACTTTGCCGCAAATACTAAATCTTTCAGGTGTGGTTGAATTGACAACTCAACTACTAATACTTGAGAATATTCTCTGGCTTCCCCTTGTGTCGAATCAATAAATTTGGGTTGAATACTCTACCCTCAAAAACTGTTACGATCCCCTATACTTGTGGGTTATCAATTAACATCACATGCAAATCATAAGTGACATGATATGGCCATGATCTTGTGCTTCTTGATCTCCATCACCAAAGCACCGACATGATCTTCATCGTCACCGGCGCCACACCATGATCTCCATCATCATGATCTCCATCATTGTGCCGCCATCGAGGTTGTCGTGCTATCTATGCTATTACTACTAAAGCTACCACCTAGCAATGTTGTAAACGCATCTGCAAGCACAAACGTTAGTTTAAAGACAACCCTATGGCTCATGTCGGTTGTCGTAATATGGACGTCCAAGTCGATATTTAACTATTACAACATGATCATCTCATACATACAATATATCATATCATGTCTTTGGCCATATCACATCACATGCATACCCTGCAAAAACAAGTTAGACGTCCTCTAATTTGTTGTTGCATGTTTTACGTGGCTGCTATGGGTATCTAATATGATCGCATCTTACTTACGCAAAGCCACAACGGTGATATGCAAATTGCTATTTAACCTTCTCCAAGGACCGCCTTGGTCAAATATGATTCAACTAAAGTTGAAGAAACACACACCCGCTAGTCATCTTTATACAACAAGTTGCAAGCCAGTCGATGAAACCGGTCTCTCGTAAGCGTACTAGTAAGGTTGGTCAGGGCCGCTTCAATCCAACAATACCACCGAATCAAGAAAAGACTAAGGAGGGAAGCAAATTTAACATCAACGCCCACAAACTCTTTTGTGTTCTACTCGAGATATCATCTACGCATGAACCTAGCTCATGATGCCACTGTTGGGGAACGTTGCATGGGGAACAACAAAATTCCTACGCACACGAAGACCTATCATGGTGATGATCATCTATGAGAGGGAGATCGGATCTACATACCCTTGTAGATCGCTAAGCGGGAAGTGTTGAAATGCGGTTGATGTAGTGGAACGTCTTCGCGATCCAAATTGCCGTCGTCCCACGATCCGTGCCGATCTAGAACCGAATGGATGACACCTCCGCGTTCAGCACACGTACAGCTCGATGACGATCTCCGCATTCTTGATCTAGCAAGAGAGACGAAGAGGTAGCTGAATTCTCCGGCAGCATGATGGCGTGGCAGTGATGATGGTGGAGCTACTCCGGCAGGGCTTCGCCGTGCCATACCGATCTAGCTATGATGTGTAACTAAGTAGTGGATGGAGAGAGGTTTGCACAAAGGCTTGAGGTGTAAAAATCCTCTCAAATCTCCACTATATGTAGGAGGAACCAAGGGGTGGCTTCCTTGCCTCCTACTCCAAGCAGGAGGGGTCGACCGAGCCAAGGAGGAAGGTCTCCTCCTCCAATTCGGTTTGGTGGAGCAGTCCTTTCCTTCTTGCCCACCTCCTCTTTTTTTCCTTTCCTTTATTTTTCCTCTAGCCGAAATAGCCCTATTGGGCTGGCCTCACCAGCCCACTAAGGGCTGGTGCGCCACCTGTTAGAGCATATATCTCCATATGTGGTTTTGGTAATTGATGATAATTCCTATGGACTAATGGTTGCCTTAAGTTATATTTATAGGATTTGTCCATAGGCACTTGTTGAAGTCCATCTGTTGGGTTCAAGGAGTTTATATGATGACCAAGATGGTATTCAAGGTATTATCCAAAGAATGGTCATAGAGACACATGGTTGATCAAGATCTTAGACAAAGAGTAAATCAAGATGATCAACACACAAAGCGTACAAGATGTACCGAGAGGGATCAAGTGATCCCATGGTATGGTAAGCATTGTCCATTACGTGTTTGTGTACTAACCCATGGTCTTCGTGAGAGTTCTATGTGGGGGTTAGGTGTGTTTCCATGGGCTTGCGTCTAGAGGAAGATCTCATACAACCCATGAAGGATGGCGTCAAGTGCCGATCGTCATCAAGACACAAGTTGATCAAGATCTCACACAAAGCGTAAATCAAGATGATCAACACACAAAGCGTACAAGATGTACCGAGAGGGATCAAGTGATCCCATGGTATGGTAAGCATTGTCCATTACGTGTTTGTGTACTAACCCATGGTCTTTGTGAGAGTTCTATGTGGGGGTTAGGTGTGTTTCCATGGGCTTGCGTCTAGAGGAAGATCTCACACAACCCATGAAGGATGACGTCAAGTGGTGATCGTCATCAAGATGGGGGTGTGCAAGTTCAAGTGGATCAGCACGAAGATATCTTGCTTGAAGCTTGCTGTTCATTGTGGTGGCAATGGACTTGTGAAGATATGCTGAAGAGTGGCTCACCCATAGTGAGTATGGGGGAGCAATCAACTGGTCTTCATCAAGCCAACGCAATCTAGAAAGGTGGTCCATCCTGAGGAAGCGAAGATCATCATCATCTAGCTCAAGAGGACGAGGTGCAAGGTATAGGTTTGCCCTTGATAGGTTTTCTGGTTAGGATAGATTGATGTACTATCAAGGGGGGCTCTCAAGTGAGTAGCTTGATCGTATCGTTCGTTGAGATCTCAAACCATTTGCATCCTTGCATCATACTTCTTGGTTCTTGTTTGGTGTTTCTCTTTGTGAGTTCTAGAGCTTATGGTCATCTTCGTGACAAGCTCGAGTTCATCGAAAACGGAGTCCATATGCATCTACTATGATGTTTTCGATGTTGGAGTTTTTGCCGGTTCTTCATTCATAGAGATCTCACATCTCTATATCATTGGCATTCCGGTCGCTGTTTGGATAGCTCTTGTCGTCCTGAATCCAACAAGCTTGGGTTTGCTCGATTCGGAGCTCGTATGCGAAAGTTATGGCTGTTTTAGTGGCGAGCGGTAGTACCGCTCGACCTAGCGGTAGTACCGCTAGAGTTGGCGGTAGTACCGTTGGCTGGCGGTAGTACCGCCCCTGGTCAGCGGTAGTACCGCTCCAGGAGCTTAGTACCGCCTGCCTAGCGGTTGTTCGTGGACGGACCTTTTTGCGAAGACTTTCTTGGCGGTGGTAGTGCCTTTGCATTACCAGGGGCCATCGGTAGTACCGCTGGAGTGCCAGCGGTAGTACCGCTGTAGCGAGCGGTAGTACCTCTAGCTGGCGGTAGTACCGCTGGAGTGCCAGCGGTAGTACTGCTGCAGCCAGCGGCAGTATCGCTGGAGCTCGGGCAGAGAGTGGGGGTAACGGTCTGATTCCTTCCCCCACTATATAAAGGGGGTCTTCTTCCCCCTTGGCCTTATCCATCCGTTGAGCTCTTGTTCTACCTCCATTGTTGACATTCTTAGAGCTTGCTTACTCTCAATCCCTCCAATGATTCTTGCTTGTTCTTGAGGGAGAAGAGAGAGGAGATCTAGATCCACATCTCCACCAATCACTTTCTCCTCTATGTGAGGGGAACCCCTTGGATCTTGATCTTGGAGTTCTTTGTGAGCTCCTTGTTCTTCCTCTCATATTTATCCATAGCTTTTGTTGTTGTGGAGGGATTTGAGTGTGAGGGACTTGACCACTTCGTGTGTTCTTGCCATTGCATTAGTTGCATCGGTTTGAGTTCTCCACGGTGATACGTGGAAGTGAGAAGTTGAGAAGCTTACTACCTTTGGTACTTAGTACCCTAGATATTGTTCTTCGTGGATGCTTTGGCATCCTAGAAGCTTGGTGGTGTCTTGGAGCTCAATCATTGTGGTGTGAATCTCCGGGAAAGCGTCGGGGCCTCCAATTAGGTTGTGGAGATAGCCCCGAGCAATTTGTACGGGTACCGGTAACCGCCCCCAAGGGTTGCCACGTGTATGGGTTCGGTGACCGCCCCCAAGGTTTGCCATTTGTACGGGTTCGGTGACCGCCCTCAAGGGTCCCTTAGTGGAATCACGGCATCTTGCATTGTGCGAGGGCGTGAGGAGATTAAGGTGGCCTTAGTGGCATCTTGGGGAGCATTGTGCCTCCACACCGCTCTAACGGAGATTAGCATCCGCAAGGGTGTGAACTTTGGGATACATCATCGTCTCCCCGTGCCTCGGTTATCTCTTACCCGAACCCTTTACTTATGCACTTTACTTTGTGATAGACACATTGTTTATTGTAATATATCTTGCTATCACTTAGGTGTTTATCTTGCTTAGCATAAGTTGTTGGTGCACATAGATGAGCCTAGTTGTTTGTAGGTTTTGTGCTTGACATATTAAACGTTAGTTTTATTCCGCATTTGTTCAAGCCTAAACCTTAATTATTTTAAAGCGCCTATTCACCCCTCCCTCTAGGCGAAATCCACGTCCTTTCACCACCCATGGGCCTATTAGGTTCTCTCCCGGGTGGGTGGCCCCTCCCGGTAAAACCCCGAAACCCATTCGTCACTCCCATGCCCGAAATCTTTCCAGAAGCCAAATGCAACAATCCTATATATCAATCTTCGTTTTTGGACCATTGCGGAGACACTCGTGACGTCCGGGATCTCATCCGGGAGTCCTAACAACATTTGGTTACCAACATCAATAATTTAACTATTCCGAAAACGTCATCGAACCTTAAGTGTGCAGACCCTGCGGGTTCGAGAACTATGTAGACATGACCGAGACACTCTCTGGCCAATATCAAAAGCGGGACCTGGACGTCCATATTGGATCCTACTTATTATACGAAGATCTTATCGGTTGAACCTCTATGTCAAGGATTCAAACAATCCCGTATATCATTCCCTTTGTCCTTCGGTATGTTACTCGCCCGAGATTCGATCGTCGACATCTCCATACCTATTTAAATCTTGTTACCGACAAGTCTCTTTACTCGTTCCGTAATACAAGATCCTTTGACTAACTCTTTAGTCACATTGCTTGCAAGGCTTGTTTGTGATGTTGTATTACTGAGTGGGACTCGAGATACCTCTCCGTCACACGAAGTGACAAATCCCAGTCTTGATCCATGCTAACTCAATGGACACCTTCGGAGATGCCTGTAGAGCTCCTTTATAGTAACCCAGTAACGTTGCGACGTTTGATACACACAAGGCATTCCTCTGGTGTCAGTGAGTTACATGATCTCATGGTCATAGGAATGAATACTTGACATGTAGAAAACAATATCAACAAAATGACACGATCATATGCTACATTTATAGTTTGGGTCTTGTCCATCACATCATTCTCCTAATGATGTGATCCCGTCGTCAAGTGACAACACTTGTCTATGGCTAGGAAACCTTAACCATCCTTGACCAACAGGCTAGTAAACTAGAGACTCATTAGGGACATTGTTTTGTCTATATATCCACACATGCATTTATGTTTCCATTCAATACAATTATAGCATGGATAATAAATGATTATCTTGAAATAAGAAATATAATAATAACTATTGTATTATTGCCTCTAGGGCATATTTCCAACACATCCCATCATTGATGATTAGCGATTCAAGATCCAAGATCCACATGTCAACTAGTGAGCTTTGGCATGAGTGCTAGAAGACTAGCTCACTCGGTAAGCAACACTTGGTAAATGTATATCTATATGAATCTCGTTTGTTGGGGACATCTCATGCCTCACCAACTCTTATGCCTCAAGGCCCAAAACTATTTTGATAGCCACGACAAGCTAACCAATGCTTCGCTCCTAAGTGTCTGACACAAAAGCACCACGTTAAGGAGAATTAGAGCACCCTAATTTTATAGGCCCACCATTAAAAATACTTAACATGTGATGGTGCGGCAATTGGGGAGGCAATTTTACTTGACATTCTTTGAGGGGTCACCCTACTTAAAACATGTATCATGCAAACGAGGGGTGCACAAAAGGGATAAACTTTCACATGCACTTTATATTTGTGTGATATGGTATACCCCCTTTCATTAACGCATGGTGATCTCCATCTCCACGTGCGCTGCATGACCATGGTGATCTCCATCTCCATCATTGTTGCCCTTGTGGTGATCACCATCTCCACACCACGATGTCAAGTGCCAAGTGTTACATAACATATTATGCTATTACAAACTAATAACTATGAGATTAAATTACATCACAAGGCATCTCATGTTGACATGCAGGTCATTAATACAATAATGCAACAACCATATGGCTCCAGCAGGTTGCCAAACTCATGACATGCAGGTCATGATATAATAATTTACAAGCAACATTCATGGGCTATACCAAATCACAAGCATTCCATGCAAAAAAAGTCAGACGATCTACCATAAAAAATAAAACCGTCCAAAAATCTATTTTCCAAAAAGATTTTGACCTCTAACATTCCATAAAAAACATAAAACTATTTGAAGGTCAAATGCATATTTTCGTTCTCTTCAGCTTGATAGGTCGTGGAGCGAAAACGGAGTTCATATGCAAAAGTTATGCTTGTTTTACTATGATTGCTCCAACAAATTTCAGCAACGCGGAAATCACATTTCCACGGTGTCGATCTTTTTTCGGTTCGATCAATGTCATTGATCTTCGCGTGCTGCATCTAGATTTACGTTCCATTGTCTACCCCGATGGCGGAAACCGACCGGAAGGGGTAATTCGTGTCACGACCTCTGCATCACGATCACGGACGCTAGATCACGAAACCAACCTTGAACATTGACGTGCACGGTTGATCTCATCGGCCTGCACGTGAACCGATCTACATATCTCATATGCAAATCACCAAATCTATCAACACACACCGGAGGCTCTGATACCACTATAGGAACACGCGGTACGCCACGCTAGGGCAAAATAAAAATTTCTACCGCGCACCCAAGAACATGCTGTTGGAAATAGATCACGGGGTTGGGTTTACAACTAGACGCGCAGTCACTGCAGCGGAAGTAGAGTTGGTGACATGTGTAGTCAAGCTACGATCTTCCATGAACAACTCCTCACGTATCCCTCGAATGGTTCCTCGTGGATCCCTCAAACAGTTCGTCCAAGCACCATAGATGATGCCTCCAAGGTATCCACATGTACGGGGACAATGTCAAGTGGTGGACTGCTAGGTCCGAGCGCACGACATGGTGGCGCGGGGAGTGGCGGTGGTTGTCCAGGGAAAAAGGATCAACCCTAAAAAGTGTGCCCACTCCCCTTTATATAGACCTCCGAGATGGGATGAACACTCGAGGCCCATGACGAGTCTAGTCCCATTTTCCATTTGGATCCAATCCGAATGGGCTGCAATCCCTTAACTGTGTGACCCTATAGGTTCACGTAAACATGGACATGACCCGAGTCGATAGTAGGTAGCGGCTCCTAGCAGAACGTGCCAATTCCCGAGTATGCCAAAGTCGTTAGATGAACCTCGACAATGTGTCATATACAACATTCCTTTTGCCTCATGATATTGGTTGTCAATCTCAAGGCGAGTACTTGTCACCCTTGTGGTAGCTCGACATCTCTTCTCAAAACCGTGATGCATATTGCCAAAATAGGTTAACACTTAACCCATGTCGCATGGCCATGCTTTCTGAATTTGATTGCTCGAGAGGGCCTAGAGAATATCTCTCCTTATGGAGGGGCATATCCCATCTTAGTCAACCATGTCTCCCGACATGTATCACGACTCACCTAAAAGCTACCTTTATAACTACCTAGTTACGGAGTAGCGTTTGATAGACCCTAAGTGAGTTGATGCTCATCTCGAGAAAATAAGAGGACCTCAGGTCTAGGACATGTCATATACATTGTACTTGAGACTAAGAGATGACAATAGCTTGCTGTGTCTCAAAGTGGGTCTGTCCGACTCGGTGACCTCAATCCCTGAGTCCATACTATCAGTTTGGCATCTCTATGCACATGACTTTTGAAACATAGTCATCAACTGAATGTATAATAGTAAAGGATATGGGTCCGCATAACCTTAACAACTAGGGACTATTAGAACAATCATCATACAATATATAGTCTCGCAAATAAGTCACATACTTATTGATACATGTCATTGATGATGTTCAAGAACAATACAAAATACTCATGAATACAAAGGAAATGAAATCATCGCATGATTGCCTCTAGGGAATATCTCCAACACACGCGACCTCTACCACCCCAACCCACACTGCCAGCGGCAACACCGTCGTGTCCAAACGCCGCGCCCAAGCAAGTAGCTGATGATTTTGGCAAGGAGTGTTAGTTACATGACTACAGACACCAACATGGCCTTTGTTTCTGGTGTGGAGAGAAATACTCTCATGAGCATCGGTGCAAGCGCTCCGCTCAACTCCTTGTCATTTGAGGTCGGCGATTACGAGGAAGTGCTCTTTGACGATGTTGTGTGTGCTCTAGAACTGTTGGAGGAACCGATTCTGAAGATCCCATATGCCTCCTTGTGTCAGCTCATGTTGTCGAGGGCACAGAAGCAGCTGAAAAAAATTCGCCTACGAGTTACCATCGGCAAGTAGACCATGTTAATTTTGGTGGACTCGGGCAATGATAACCCACAAGTATACGGGATCGCAATAGTTTTCAAGGGTACAATATTCAACCCAAATTTATAGATTCGACACAAGGGGAGTCAAAGAATATTTACAGGTATTAGCAGCTGAGTTGTCAATTCAACCACACTTGGAGATTTAGTATCTGTAGCACATTGATGAATAGCACAATAATATGATAGTTTTGATAGCAGTGGTAACAGTAGCAATAGTAACGGTAACAGTGATAGCAGTTTTTTGGCAGTTGTAACAGCAATAGCAACAGTAGTAACTTAGCAAGAACAATATGTGGAAAACTCGTAGGCACTGGATCGGTGATATTGTTGGATAATATTCATCATGTATTAGTCATAACATAGGGCGACACAGAACTAGCTTTCGTTGATTGATATAATGTAGGCATGTATTCCATAAATAGTCATATGTGCTTATGGAAAAGAACTTGCATGACATCTTTTGTCCTACCCTCCCGTGGCAGCGGGGCCCATAAGGAAACTAAGGGATATTAAGGCGTCCTTTTAATAGAGAACAACAATAAAGCATTAACACAAAGTGAATACATGAATTCCTCATACTACGGTAGTCACCGAAAAGAATCCCAATTATTGTCACCTTGGGGTATGCAGATCCTAACACGTAGTAGGTGCATATAACTTGCAAGATCGAATCAAGAAGATAGATATAATGGTGAAAACATAAATGGTTCAGATCTGAAATCATGGCAGCCGAGCCCTAGTGACAAGCATTAAGCATGGCAAAGTCATAGCAACACCAATCTCTGAACATAGTGAATACTAGGGATCAAGCCCTAACAAAACTAACTCGATTACATGATGAATCGCATCCAGCTCTTCACCAACTAGCAAGCCTACAAAGGGATTACTCACTCCCGATGGATAGCATCATGGAATTAGCGATGAAGGAGGGTTGGTGATGATGAAGACCGAATATTCCCTTCTCCGGAGCCCCAAACGGACTCAAAATTTGGCCTCCCGATGAAGAACATGAGGTGGTGGCGGCTCCGTACCGTGAAAAGCAATGAAACTTGTTCTTTGATTTTTTTTCTCCGAAAATAGGATTTTATAGCACTGGAATTAGGGTCAGCGGAGCCCCGTGGGCCCCACGAGACACCAGGTCGTGCCACAGGGGCTGGCGCACCTTGATGCCTAGTGGGCGCCTCGGGCCTCTCCTCCGGTGGGTCTTGGTTCCAGTATTTTTCTTTTATTCCATAAAAAATCTCCAAAAAGTTTTGTTCCATTCCGAGAACTTCTATTTTTGCACAAAAACAACACCATGGTAATTTTGCTGAAAACAACATGAGTCCGGGTTAGTTTCATTCAAATTAAGAAAATTAGAGTCCAAAACAAGAGCAAAAGCGTTAGGAAAATTAGATACGATGGAGACGTATCAACTCCCCCAAGCTTAACCCATTGCTTGTCCTTAAGCAATTCAATTGACAAACTGAAAGTGAAAAAGAGAAACTTTTACGAACTCTTTTGTTCTTGTTTACATGTACATACTTAGAGAGAACCTAGGTTTTCAGCATAAATCATGAGTAATCATATCGGCAATAACCCTTCGAAACTATATTAGCTCATATCAATGGCATAATCAAGTAGCGAGCAATAATAAGATAACTCAAACACCAACACTTTATTAAAACAATCATGATATCATATGACAAAAGTGGTATCTCGCTAGCCCTTTCTGAGACCGCGAAGCATAAATGTAGAGCACCTCCAAAGTTCAAACAACGACTAGACATTATAATTCATGGTAGAAGAGATCCACTCATGCTGCAAACAATGTCTAACTAGACGCAAAGCATGAGGATGACCACAGTGCTCTCAGGTCTGGTACTTAATTCAGAAGTTGATGACTCAATGTAAAAATAAAATAACATGAAAGTAAATAGAAAGTCTCTTCGCAGAGGGAAGCAGGGATCTGAAGTGGTGCAATATCTCAAAAGCGAAAATTAAAGATAAATTATTTTGGGAGGTACACCCTTCTCGTCAACGTTACGACCAAGAGTTATCCGTATCTTCCATGCTAAACAAATTACCGGCGGTTCCCAAGCGGTGAAAGGAAAGGTTTACTACCCCTCCACCAACAAATACACCCCACGGCTAGCCGAATGCACGGGTGCCGTCCGTACCAACAACAATCTAGGGGGACTTTTGTTTAATTATTGCGATTTATGATTTCGGGATTAGCAGTCCATTTTTACCAGCCGCTCTCGTGCAAGGACGAGTGAATAAACACTCATCATGAGGATAACACGCTTAGCATGGACGATACTGACCGCCCCGTGTTACTCCATGATCGGTCCAGGCACACAAAGCATAAGTTCATTTGAAGTATTAGAGGTGGCACATGCAAATTTACTTGGAACGGTAGGGTAATACCACATATAGGTAGATATAGTGGACTCATCTGGAATAACTTTGTTTCAAGGATTTTGATGCACAACCAGTATTCCCGCTTAGTACAGGCGAAGGCTAGCAAATAGGTTGGGAAGCGACCAACTAGAGAGCGAAGACGGTCATGAACATGCTTATGAATATTTATTGTTCTATACTAGCATGAGTAGGATATAAAAACCATGAACATAAATATCGTGGAGGCGATGTTGGTTTTGATTCAACTACATGCGTGAACATGGACCAAGTCAAGCCACTCGAACATTCAGAGGAGGGTACCATATCATCATACTACATCACAACCATTTTAATGCGCTTTGACATCCAAGATAAATCATTATCCATTCCTAGCTACTTGAGCATGGCATGAACAACTATAATCTCTAATTTCATTGCAAACATGTTTGGTCATAATATGCCAAATCATGGATACTGGTCTAAACATATTTACAAAAACAAAAACAAGCCAAGTTCATACCCGCTTCTCTCTACCACAATCACTTCATCATGTGTCGTCATTATTTCCTTTTGCTTGCATGACCAAATGATATGAAAATGATAATAGTGCAAGAGTTCTGTGAACTAAGCTAGAATGTGCAACATTTTATTCAAAAGGAGAAGACAAGGTAGTATGGGCTCTGTATTAGATCAATAATAATGCATATGAGAGCCACTCAACATTTTCATCGTGATCTTCCCCTTGGGTAGAACTTCAATAAAGGGAAAAGAAATTCAGAGCAACACACTAAAATGTTTTTGGAGTTTTTAGTTTTTCTTGAAGAAAGAAAATTGAACAAGGAGAAACTAAAATGATAAAAACTATTTACACGAGAGAGCTCACAACAAGTAAAAGAAAAAATATAATTCTTTTTTGTTTTCTTTTAATACTACAACTAAATTACGCTAGAAAGAAAAAAATGAAAAGAAGTGAGAAATATTTTTGGATTTTCTGTAAGTTTTTCAAACACACAAGAAGAAGGCAAGAAAATAAATCTAATAATGATAATACCATGCAAGAGTGTGACCACCGACAACTAGAATTGTAAGCATGAATGTAAAGTCGGTGGAAACACATACTCCCCCAAGGAGAGGCCCGGAAGGCGGCTCACACAGAAGGCCCAAGAAGAGGAGGAATTCCCTCTAAGAGAAACAAGACCTGGATTAGGATTCAAGAGAAGCTAGTCCAAGTCCTAGTAGGACGCTATGTCAGCCGATCCCTTCAACCTATATAAGGAGGGACAGGGTACCCAAGAGGGACAAGTTAAGCCATGACGAGATAAGTCATTAGAGATTAGATACTCTCGAGATTAGAGGTAGCATTTCTACACCCTTGTAATCGATATCTTCATCAATGAAACACAAGTAGGACATAAGATTTTACCTCCATTGGTGGGGCCGAATATGGGTAAACTCGCGTCTCTTGATTCCGACCAACCCCTCTCAAGCCGCCACCTAGTTGTGATGGCATCACACCTAAGTCCTTTTACGAGGACATCTGCCGTGACAAAACCACGACATTTGGCGCCTGATGACCCACAAGTATAGGGGATCTATCATAGTCCTTTCGATAAGTAAGAGTGTCGAACCCAACGAGGAGCATAAGGATCTGACAAGTGGTTTTCAGCAAGGTAATATCTGCAAGCACTGAAATTATCGATAACAAGTAGTTGTGTGGTGAGACGATTCGTAGCAAGCAACAAGTAACAAAAGTAACAACGGTGCAGCAAAGTGGCCCAATCCCTTTTGTAGCAAGGTACAAGCCTGGACAAAGTCTTATAGGAGGAAAAACGCTCCCGAGGACACATGGGAATTTCTGTCATGCTAATTTTCATCAAGTTCATATGATACGCGTTCGTTACTTTGATAGTTTGATATGTGGGTGGACCGGCACTTGGGTACTACCCTTACTTGGACAAGCATCCCACTTATGATTAACCCCTCTCACAAGCATCCGCAACTACGAAAGAAGAATTAAGACAAAGTCTAACCATAGCATTAAACTAGTGGATCCAAATCAGCCTCTTACGAAGCAACGCATAAACTAGGGTTTAAGCTTCTGCCACTCTAGCAACGCATTAAAGAAGAATTAGTTTAATTTATCTATTGCTTAGCTCTACTTGACCACTCGACTGAGGGTGATAGGGGGACGCAATTCTATGGTTGACATCATACTTAGCAAGCGTTTTACGGGAAGCACCATGAATGAAATGTGAACCACCGTCGGTCATCAGATATCTAGGGACTCCAAATCTAGGGAAAATAAATTTTTTAAGCATCCTGATAGAAGTGTTGTGATCAGCACTACTAGTGGGGATAGCTTCTACCCACTTAGTGACATAATCAACAGCAACTAGGATATGAGTATACCCGTTGGATTTTGGAAAAGGTCCCATATAATCAAAGCCCCAAACATCAAATGGTTCAATGACAAGTGAATAGTTCATAGGCATTTCTTGACGTTTACCAATATTACCTATTCTTTGACATTCGTCACAAGACAAGACAAACTTACGGGCATCCTTGAAGAGAGTGGGCCAATTGAAACCTGATTGCAATACCTTGTGTGCAGTTCTATCTCCCGCATGGTGTCCTCCGTAGGCCTCGGGGTGACACTTCTGTAGGATCTGTCCCTGTTCATGTTCAGGTACACAAGGTCTAATAGCACCATCTACTCCTTCCTTATAAAGGTGAGGACCATCCCAAAAGTAATGTCTCAAGTCAAAGAAGAATTTCTTCTTTTGCTGGTATGAGAAACTAGGTGGTATATATTTGGCAATGATATAGTTCGCATAATCAGCATACCACGGTCCACTACGTGAAGTATTGATGACATTCAATTGCTCACCGGGAAAGCTATCATCAATAGGTTGTGGGTCATCAAGAACGTTCTCCAACCTAGACAAGTTATCTGCTACAGGGTTATCAGCACCCTCCCTGTCGACAACGTGCAAATCAAATTCTTGTAGCAAGAGAACCCATCTGACAAGTCTAGGTTTAGCATCCTTCTTCTCCATGAGGTACTTAATAGCAGCGTGATCAGTGTGAATAGTGACTTCGGAATCAACTATGTAAGACCTGAACTTTTCACATGCGAACACGACTGCTAAAAATTCCTTTTCAGTAGTAGCATAGTTTCTTTGGACACTGTCTAGAGTTTTACTAGCATGGTGAATAACATTCAACTTATTATCAACTCTTTGCCCTAGGACAGCACCAACAGCATAATCACTAGCATCACACATGATTTCAAAAGGTAAGTTCCAATCAGGTGGTTGAACAATACGTGTAGTTATCAAAGCCTTCTTAAGTATTTCAAAGGCTTCCTCACAATCTTCGTCAAAAACAAAAGGAATATCCTTGGCAAGAGATTGGTAAGAGGCCTAGAAATCTTAGAGAAGTCTTTAATGAACCTTCTATAGAAACCAGCATGACCAAGGAAAATTCTTATACCTTTGATATCTGTGGGGTATGGCATTTTCTCGATCGCATCAACCTTAGCCTTATCGACTTCAATACCTCTTTCAGAAATTTTATGTCCTAAGACGATGCCTTCATTAACCATAAAGTGGCACTTCTCCCAATTCAAAACAAGATTGGTGTCTTTACATCTCTGCAAGACTCGATCAAGGTTGCTGAGGCAATCATCAAAGGAAGACCCGTAAACAGAGAAGTCATCCATGAAAACCTCAACAATCTTTTCACAAAAGTCAGAGAATATAGCCATCATACATCTTTGAAAGGTGGCAGGTGCATTACATAAGTCAAAACGCATACGTCTATAAGCAAAGGTACTGAAAGGGCAGGTGAAAGTGGTTTTCTCCTAATCAGATTGTGCAACTGGTATTTGGGAGAAACGAGAATAACCGTCTAGAAAGCAGAAGTGTGTGTGTTTAGACAGTCTTTCTAGCATTTGGTCGATAAAAGGCAAAGGGTAATGATATTTCATAGTGGCTTTATTCAATTTCCTAAAATCGATCACCATCCTATAGCCAGTAATAATCCTCTGTGGGATCAATTCATCCTTATCATTAGGGACACTGGTAATACCTCCCTTCTTAGGGACGCAATGCACCGGACTCACCCAATCACTATGAGCGACAGGATAGATAATACCTGCTTCCATGAGCTTTAGTATTTCTTTTCTTACTACCTCTTTCATCTTAGGATTAAATCTCCGTTGATGATCAGGATCTGGTTTGGAATCAGGATCAGTTTTAATATTATGCTGGCATAGAGTGGGACTAATGCCCTTAAGATCATCAAGAGTATATCCAATAGCAGCATGGTGCTTTCTCAGAGCTTTTAGTAACTTCTTTTCTTCATGCTCTGAGAGGCTAGAACTAATTATGACATGATATATCTCTTCTTCATCAAGATAAGCATACTTAAGAGTATCAGGCAACTGTTTAAGCTCGAACACATGATCACCCTTTGGTGGGGGTGGATCCCCAAGAAGTTCAAGACGCAAATTATTCTTAAGGATAGGATATTGTTCTAAGACAGCCCTATCTATCTCATCCCTTTCATCCATATGCATATCATTTTCATGCTCAAGTAAGTATTGATCTAAGGGATCATTAGGAGGCACGGCAATAGAAGCCAAGGCAATAGTTTCATCCTTACTGGGCAACTCTTTTTCATGAGGTTATCTACCAAACTTGGAGAAATTGAACTCATGTGACACACCTTCAAAGCCAACAGTGACTGTTTGCTTCTCACAGTCAATATGAGCATTGACGGTATTGAGAAAAGGTCTACCAAATATGCTGGGACAAAAGCTATCTTGAGTGGTAGCAAGAACGAGGAAATCAGCAGGATACTTCTTTTACCACACAAGACTTCAACATCCCTAACAATTCCCACAGGGCAGATAGTATCTCTATTGGCAAGCTGAATAGTAACATCAATAGGTTCTATCTCAACAGGTGCAATCTCGTCTTTAATTTCATCATATAAGGATTGAGGTATTGCACTAACACTAGCACCCACTGTTGGAATTACGCCCTAGAGGAAATAATAAATATAGTTATTATTATAATTCCTGTATCAAGATAATCGTTTATTATCCATGCTATAATTGTATTGAATGAAGACTCATTTACATGTGTGGATACATAGACAAAACACCGTCCCTAGCAAGCCTCTAGTTGGCTAGCCAGTTGATCAAAGATAGTCAGTGTCTTCTGATTATGAACAAAGTGTTGTTGCTTGATAACTGGATCACGTCATTAGGAGAATCACGTGATGGACTAGACCCAAACTAATAGACGTAGCACGTTGATCGTGTCATTTTGTTGCTACTGTTTTTCTGCGTGTCAAGTATTTATTCCTATGACCATGAGATCATATAACTCACTGACACCGGAGGAATGCTTTGCGTGTATCAAACGTCGCAACGTAACTGGGTGACTATAAAAGATGCTCTACAGGTATCTCCGAAGGTGTTAGTTGAGTTAGTATGGATCAAGACTGGGATTTGTCACTCCGTGTGACGGAGAGGTATCTCGGGGCCCACTCGGTAATACAACATCACACACAAGCCTTGCAAGCAATGTAACTTAGTGTAAGTTGCGGGATCTTGTATTACGGAACGATAAAGAGACTTGCCGGTAAACGAGATTGAAATAGGTATACGGATACTGACGATCGAATCTCGGGCAAGTAACATACCGAAGGACAAAGGGAATGACATACGGGATTAAATGAATCCTTGGCACTGAGGTTCAAACGATAAGATCTTCGTAGAATATGTAGGATCCAATATGGGCATCCAGGTCCCGCTATTGGATATTGACCGAGGAGTCTCTCGGGTCATGTCTACATAGTTCTCGAACCCGCAGGGTCTGCACACTTAAGGTTCGACGTTGTTGTATGCGTACTTGAGTTATATGGTTGGTTACCGAATGTTGTTCGGAGTCCCGGATGAGATCACGGACGTCACGAGGGTTTCCGGAATGGTCCGGAAACGAATATTGATATATAGGATGACCTCATTTGATTACCGGAATGTTTTCGGAGTTACCGGGAATGTACCGGGAATGACGAATGGGTTCCGGGAGTTCACCGGGGGGGGGGGGGGCAACCCACCCCGGGGAAGCCCATAGGCCATGAGGGTGACGCACCAGCCCTTAGTGGGCTGGTGGAGCAGCCCAAAAGGGCCCTATGCACCTAGGAAAGAAAATCAAAGAGAAAATAAAAAAAAAGAGGAGGTGGGAAGGGAAGGAAGGACTCCCACCCACCAAACCAAGTCCAACTCGGTTTGGGGGGGGGAGCCTTCCCCCTTGGACTCGGACGACCCCCTTGGGGCTCCTTGAGCCCCAAGGCAAGGTGCCCTCCCTCCCACCTATATATACGGAGGTTTTAGGGCTGATTTGAGATGACTTTTCCACGGCAGCCCGACCACATACCTCCACGGTTTTTCCTCTAGATCGCGTTTCTGCGGAGCTCGGGCGGAGCCCTGCTGAGACAAGGTCATCACCAACCTCCGGAGCGTCGTCACGCTGCCGGAGAACTCTTCTACCTCTCCATCTCTCTTGCTGGATCAAGAAGGCCGAGATCATCGTCGAGCTGTACGTGTGCTGAACGCGGAGGTGCCGTCCGTTCGGTACTAGATCGTGGGACTGATCGCGGGATTGTTCGCGGGGCGGATCGAGGGACGTGAGGATGTTCCACTACATAAACCGCGTTCACTAACGCTTCTGCTGTACAGTCTACAAGGGTACGTAGATCACTCATCCCCTCTCGTAGACGGACATCACCATCATAGGTCTTCGTGCGCGTAGGAAAATTTTTGTTTCCCATGCGACGTTCCCCAACAGTGGCATCATGAGCTAGGTTCATGCGTAGATGTCTTCTCGAGTAGAACACAAAAGTTTTTGTGGGCGGTGATGTGCGTTTTGCTGCCCAACTTAGTCTTTTCTTGATTCCGCGGTATTGTTGGATTGAAGCGGCTTGGACCGACATTACTCGTACGCTTACGAGAGACTGGTTTCATCGCTACGAGTAACCCCGTTGCTCAAAGATGACTGGCAAGTGTTGGTTTCTCCAACTTTAGTTGAATCGGATTTGACCGAGGAGGTCCTTGGATGAGGTTAAATAGCAACTCATATATCTCCGTTGTGGTGTTTGCGTAAGTAAGATGCGATCCTACTAGATACCCATGGTCACCACGTAAAACATGCAACAACAAAATTAGAGGACGTCTAACTTGTTTTTGCAGGGTATGCTTGTGATGTGATATGGCCAACGATGTGATGTGATATATTGGATGTATGAGATGATCATGTTGTAATAGAAAATATCGACTTGCACGTCGATGGTACGGCAACCGGCAGGAGCCATAGGGTTGTCTTTATACTAACGTTTGTGCTTGCAGATGCGTTTACTATTTTGCTAGGATGTAGCTTTAGTAGTAATAGCATGAGTAGCACGACAACCCCGATGGCAACACGTTGATGGAGATCATGGTGTGGCGCCGGTGACAAGAAGATCGTGCCGGTGCTTTGGTGATGGAGATCAAGAAGCACGTGATGATGGCCATATCATGTCACTTATGAATTGCATGTGATGTTAATCCTTTTATGCACCTTATTTTGCTTAGAACGACGGTAGCATTATGAGGTGATCTCTCACTAAAATTTAAAGACGAAATTGTGTTCTCCCCGACTGTGCACTGTTGCTACAGTTGGTCGTTTCGAGACACCACGTGATGATCGGGTGTGATAGACTCAACGTTCACATACAACGGGTGCAAAACAGTTGCGCACGCGGAACACTCGGGTTAAGCTTGACGAGCCTAGCATGTGCAGACATGGCCTCGGAACACATGAGACCGAAAGGTCGATCATGAATCATATAGATGATATGATTAGCATAGGGATGCTTACCACTGAAACTATACTCAACTCACGTGATGATCGGACTTGAGCTAGTGTAAGTGGATCATGAACCACTCAAGTGACTAGAGAGATGTACTTTTTGAGTGGGAGTTTAGCAAATAATTTGATTAAGTTAAACTCTAATTATCTTGAACATAGTCTAAGTCCACTTTGAATATATTTGTGTTGTAGATCATGGCTCACTCGACAGTCACCCTGAATTTTAATACGTTCCTAGAGAAAGCTAAGTTGAAAGATGATGGAAGCAACTTTGTAGACTGGGCTCGTAATCTTAAGCTAATCTTACAAGCTGGGAAGAAGGATTATGTCCTTAATGCTGCGCTAGGAGATGAACCACCCGCTACGGCTGATCAGGATGTTAAGAACGCTTGGTTAGCACGTAAGGAGGACTACTCAGTAGTTCAATGTGCAGTATTGTATGGCTTAGAACCGGGACTTCAACGTTGCTTTGAGCGTCATGGAGCATTTGAGATGTTCCAGGAGTTGAAGTTTATCTTTCAGAAGAATGCCCGGATCGAGAGGTATGAGACCTCCGATAAATTCTATGCTTGCAAGATGGAGGAGAACTCGTCTGTCAGTGAACATGTGCTCAAAATGTCTGGGTACTCAAACCGTCTAGCTGAGCTGGGGATTGAACTCCCGCAAGAGGCTATCACTGACAGAATCCTTCAATCACTGCCGCCAAGCTATAAAGGCTTTGTGTTGAACTACAACATGCAAGGGATGAACAAGTCACCCGGCGAGTTGTTTGCGATGCTGAAAGTCGCAGAGTCTGAACTCCGTAAAGAACATCAAGTGTTGATGGTGAATAAGACCACTAGTTTCAAGAGAAACGGCAAAGGCAAGAAGGGTAATTCGAAGAAGAGCGGCAAGCCTGTTGCCAATCCGACGAAGAAACCCAAAGCTCGACCTAAGCCTGAAACGGAGTGTTACTATTGCAAGGGTATGGGTCACTGGAAGCGCAATTGCCCCAAGTATCTGGCAGATAAGAAGGCGGCCAAAGAAAAAACAGGTATATTTGATATACATGTTATTGATGTGTACTTAACCGGATCTCGTAGTAGTGCCTGGGTATTCGATACCGGTTCTGTTGCTCATATTTGCAACTCGAAACAGGAACTGCGGAATAGACGAAGGCTGGCGAAAGATGAAGTGACGATGCGCGTAGGAAATGGTTCCAAGGTTGATGCAATCGCCGTCGGCACAGTTTCACTTCAGTTACCATCAGGATTAGTGATGAACTTAAATCATTGTTATTTAGTGCCTGCGTTGAGCATGCACATTATATCTGGATCTTGTTTATTGCGAGACGGTTACTCTTTTAAGTCAGAGAATAATGGTTGTTCTGTTTCTATGAGTAACATCTTTTATGGTCATGCACCTAATGTGAGAGGATTGTTCATATTGAATCTTTATAGCGATACGCATATACATAACATTGAGACCAAAAGAGTTAGAGTTAACAATGATAGTGCCATATTTTTGTGGCACTGCCGATTAGGTCATATTGGTGTAAAGCGCATGAAGAAACTCCATGCTGATGGACTTTTGGAGTCACTTGACTTTGATTCACTTGACACGTGCGAACCATGCCTCATGGGCAAGATGACTAAGACTCCGTTCTCCGGAACTATGGAGCGTGCAAGTGACTTGTTGGAAATCGTACATACTGATGTGTGTGGTCCGATGAGCGTAGAAGCGCGCGGCGGATATCGTTATTTTCTCACCTTCACTGACAATTTGAGTAGATATGGTTATGTCTACTTGATGAAGCACAAGTCTGAAACATTTGAAAAGTTCAAGCAATTTCAGAGTGAAGTGAAAAATCATCGTAACAAGAAGATCAAGTTCCTACGGTCTGATCGTGGGGGTGAATATCTGAGTTTCCAGTTTGGTGCTCACTTAAGACAATGTGGAATTGTTTCACAGTTAACACCGCCTGGAACACCACAGCGTAATGGTGTGTCCGAACGTCGTATCGTACTTTATTAGAGATGGTGCGATCTATGATGTCTCTTACCGATTTGCCGTTATCATTTTGGGGTTATGCATTAGAAACAGCTGCATTCACTTTAAATAGGGCACCATCAAAATCCGTTGGGACGACACCATACGAACTGTGGTATGGCAAAAGGCCAAAGTTGTCGTTTCTTAAAGTTTGGGGATGTGATGCTTATGTAAAAAAGCTTTAGCCTGAAAAGCTGGAACCCAAAGCGGAAAGGTGCGTCTTCATAGGTTACCCAAAAGAGACAGTTGGGTACACCTTCTATCTCAATCCGAGGGCAAAGTGTTTGTTGCTAAAAACGGAGCTTTTCTCGAGAAGGAGTTTCTCTCGAGAGAATTGAGTGGGAGGAAGATAGAACTTGACGAGGTTGTCGAACCTCTCATCCCTCTGGATGGTAGCGCAGGGCAAGGGGAAACCTCTGTCATTGCGACGCCGGTTGAGGAGGAAGTTAATGATGATGATCATGAAACTCCGGTTCAAGTTTCTATCGAACCACGCAGGTCGACGAGACCACGTACTGCTCCAGAGTGGTACGGTAATCCCGTCTTATCAATCATGTTGTTAGACAACAATGAACCTACAAATTATGAAGAAGCAATGGTGGGCCCAGATTCCAACAAATGGCTAGAAGCCATGAAGTCCGAGATAGGATCCATGTATGAGAACAAAGTGTGGACTTTGGAAGTACTACCTGAGGGCCGCAAGGCTATTCAGAACAAATGGATCTTTAAGAGGAAGACGGACGCTGACGGCAATGTGACCGTTTATAAAGCTCGACTTGTGGCAAAGGGTTTTTCACAAGTTCAAGGAGTTGACTACGATGAGACATTCTCACCCGTAGCGATGCTTAAGTCCGTCAGAATCATGTTAGCAATAGCTGCATTTTTCGATTATGAAATCTGGCAGATGGATGTCAAAACGGCATTCCTTAACGGTTTCCTATTGAAGAGTTGTATATGATACAACCGGAAGGTTTTCTCGATCCTAAGAATGCTAACAAGGTGTGCAAGCTCTAGTGATCCATTTATGGACTGGTGCAAGCATCTCGGAGTTGGAACAAACGTTTTGATGAGGTGATCAAAGCATTTGGGTTTATACAAGTGGTTGGAGAATCTTGTATTTACAAGAAAGTGAGTGGGAGCTCTGTGGCATTTCTAATATTATATGTGGATGACATATTGCTGATTGGAAACAACGTGGAGTTTTTGGAGAGCATAAAGGATTACTTGAATAAAAGTTTCTCTATGAAGGACCTAGGAGAAGTTGCTTACATTCTAGGCATTAAGATCTATAGGGATAGATCAAAACGCGTGATAGGACTTTCACAAAGCACATACCTTGATAAAGTTTTGAAGAGGTTCAAAATGAAACAGTCCAAGAAAGGGTTCTTGCCAGTTTTACAAGGTACGAAATTGAGTAAGACTCAGTGCCCAGCAACTGATGAAGATAGAGAGCATATGCGCTCCGTCCCCTATGCTTCAGCCATATGTTCTATCATGTATGCAATACTGTGCACTAGACCGGATGTTAGCCTGGCCATAAGTATGGCGGGTAGGTTCCAGAGTAATCCAGGAGTGGATCACTGGACAACGGTCAAGAATATTCTGAAGTAGCTGAAAAGGACTAAGGAGATGTTTCTCGTGTATGGAGGTGACGAAGAGCTCGCCGTAAAAGGTTACGTCGATGCAAGCTTTGACACAGATTCGGACGACTCTAAGTCGCAAACCGGATACGTATTTATTCTTAATGGGGGTGCGGTAAGCTGGTGCAGTTCCAAGCAAAGCGTCGTACCAGATTCTACATGTGAAGCGGAATACATGGCTGCCTCGGAGGCGGCTAAGGAGGGTGTCTGGATGAAGCAGTTCATGACGGATCTTGGAGTGGTGCCAAGCGCACTGAATCCAATAACCTTGTTCTGTGACAACACGGGTGCCATTGCCTTAGCAAAGGAACCACGGTTTCACAAGAAGACCAGACACATCAAACGACGCTTCAACCTCATCCGTGACTACGTCGAGGGAGAGGACGTAAATATATGCAAAGTGCACACGGATCTGAATGTAGCAGACCCGCTGACTAAACCTCTTCCACGGCCAAAGCATGATCAACACCAGAACTGTATGGGTGTTAGATTTATTACAATGTAATTCGCATGATGATGTGAGGGCTAGATTACTGACTCTAGTGCAAGTGGGAGACTGTTGGAATTATGCCCTAGAGGCAATAATAAATATAGTTATTATTATAATTCCTGTATCAAGATAATCGTTTATTATCCATGCTATAATTGTATTGAATGAAGACACATTTACATGTGTGGATACATAGACAAAACACCGTCCCTAGCAAGCCTCTAGTTGGCTAGCCAGTTGATCAAAGATAGTCAGTGTCTTCTGATTATGAACAAAGTGTTGTTGCTTGATAACTGGATCACGTCATTAGGAGAATCACGTGATGGACTAGACCCAAACTAATAGACGTAGCATGTCGATCGTGTCATTTTGTTGCTACTGTTTTTCTACGTGTCAAGTATTTATTCCTATGACCATGAGATCATATATCTCACTGACACCGGAGGAATGCTTTGTGTGTATCAAACGTCGCAACGTAACTGGGTGACTATAAAAGATGCTCTACAGGTATCTCCGAAGGTGTTAGATGAGTTAGTATGGATCAAGACTGGGATTTGTCACTCCGTGTGACGGAGAGGTATCTCGGGGCCCACTCGGTAATACAACATCACACACAAGCCTTGCAAGCAATGTAACTTAGTGTAAGTTGCGGGATCTTGTATTACGGAACGAGTAAAGAGACTTGCCGGTAAACGAGATTGAAATAGGTATACGGATACTGACGATCGAATCTCGGGCAAGTAACATACCGAAGGACAAAGGGAATGACATACGGGATTATATGAATCCTTGGCACTGAGGTTCAAACGATAAGATCTTCGTAGAATATGTAGGATCCAATATGGGCATCCAGGTCCCGCTATTGGATATTGACCGAGGAGTCTCTCGGGTCATGTCTACATAGTTCTCGAACCCGCAGGGTCTGCACACTTAAGGTTCGACGTTGTTGTATGCGTACTTGAGTTATATGGTTGGTTACCGAATGTTGTTCGGAGTCCCGGATGAGATCACGGACGTCACGAGGGTTTCCGGAATGGTCCGGAAACGAAGATTGATATATAGGATGACCTCATTTTATTACCGGAAGGTTTTCGGAGTTACCGGAAGTGTACCGGGAATGACGAATGGGTTCCGGGAGTTCACCGGGGGGGGGGCAACCCACGCCGGGGAAGCCCATAGGCCATGAGGGTGGCGCACCAGCCCTTAGTGGGCTGGTGGGGCAGCCCAAAAGGGCCCTATGCGCCTAGGAAAGAAAATCAAAGAGAACAGAAAAAAAAGAGGAGGTGGGAAGGGAAGGAAGGACTCCCACCCACCAAACCAAGTCCAACTCGGTTTGGGGGGGAGCCTTCCCCCTTGGACTCGGACGACCCCCTTGGGGCTCCTTGAGCCCCAAGGCAAGGTCACCTCCCTCCCACCTATATATACGGAGGTTTTAGGGCTGATTTGAGACGACTTTTCCACGGCAGCCCGACCACATACCTCCACAGTTTTTCCTCTAGATCGCGTTTCTGCGGAGCTCGGGCGGAGCCCTGCTGAGACAAGGTCATCACCAACCTCCGAAGCTCCGTCACGCTGCCGGAGAACTCTTCTACCTCTCTGTCTCTCTTGCTGGATCAAGAAGGCCGAGATCATCGTCGAGCTGTACGTGTGCTGAACGCGGAGGTGCCGTCCGTTCGGTACTAGATCGTGGGACTGATCGCGGGATTGTTCGCGGGGCGGATCGAGGGACGTGAGGACGTTCCACTACATCAACCGCGTTCACTAATGCTTCTGCTGTACGGTCTACAAGGGTACGTAGATCACTCATCCCCTCTCGTAGATGGACATCACCATGATAGGTCTTCGTGCGCGTAGGAAATTTTTTGTTTCCCATGCGACGTTCTCCAACACCCACGTCACATAAACCATGATAGCAATTATCTCCTATCTTACCAGAAACAACAGGCCTATGTTTATCTCTAGCGTGAGGTTTAGCAGTTCTAGCAGCATCTTCACATAAGTGAATATTATGTCCCTCAACATCATCAGACAGGAGATCTTTGATAATAGCAATGCTAGGTTCAACTCTAATTTGCTCAGGGGGTGTAGGTGTTCTAATGTAGCCTCTACGTATCATAGTTGAAGCTTTAGAATGATCCTTTATCCTAACAGGGAAAGGTGGTTTCTCAATGTAAGCACTTGGAACAATAGGATCATTATAGGCAATGACTTTCTCTTCAACTGGATTGGGTTTAACTACATTGACTTCTAAAGGAGGATGATATTTAAACCACTTCTCTTTGGGGAGATCAATATGAGCAGCAAATGCTTCACACAATGAAGCTACTATGGGAGAGTCAAGTCCATACTTAACGCTAAAGTCACAAAAAGTATTTGTTTCAACAAAGGATTTAACGCAATCAAACTTGAAATTCATACCTGACTCCTTACCTTCTTCAAGCTCCCAATCTTCAGAGTTGCGTTTAATTCTTTCCAATAAATTCCATTTCAAGTCAATATCTCTCTTTATAAAAGAACCAGTACAAGAAGTGTCAAGCATGGTGTGATCATCATGAGAAAGCCGAGCATAGAAGTTCTGAATGATAATTTCTCTCGAGAGCTCATGGTTGGGGCATGAATATAACATTTATTTAAGCCTCCCCAAGCTTGAGCGATGCTTTATCTGTCACGAGGCCAAAAATTATAAATATAATTCCGATCACGATGTACTAGATGCATAGGATAAAACTTTTGATGAAATTCCAATTTCAACCGATTGTAGTTCCATGATCCAGTATCATCACATAGCCTATACCATGTCAACGCCTTATCCCTCAAAGATAAGGTAAATACCTTCTTCTTGACCTCATCCTCGGGCAAACCTGCAAGCTTAAATAAACCACAAACTTCATATACATAGATTAGATGCAAGTCTGGATGTGATGTTCCATCTCCTGTAAAAGGATTAGCCAGCAGTTTCTCAAGCATACCCGAAGGAAATTCAAAGCAAATATTTTCAGTAGGTGCAGCAGGTTGAGGAGAAACTTTTTGTGCTTCCGTTCGAGGTGAAGATACCCCGAACAAGCCCCTCAAAGGATTAGTTTCCATAGTGACAAGTGACAATAAATTTCAGCACACTATATGAATGTTTCGTTACCAAGTTCCACTTACCAAAGGCGCTTCACTCCCCCGCAACGGTGCCAGAAAAGAGTCTTGATGACCCAAAAGTATAGGGGATCTATCATAGTCCTTTCGATAAGTAAGAGTGTCGAACCCAACGAGGAGCAGAAGGATCTCACTAGTTGTTTTCAGCAAGGTAATATCTGCAAGCACTGAAATTATCGGTAACAAGTAGTTGTGTGGTGAGATGATTCGTAGAAAGCAACAAGTAACAAACGAACGATGGTGCAGAAAAGTGGCCCAATCCCCTTTGTAGCAAGGGACAAGCCTGGACAAAGTCTTGTAGGAGGAAAAACTCTCCCGAGGACACACGTGAATTTATGTCATGCTAGTTTTCATCAAGTTCATATGATTCATTTTCGTTACTTTAATAGTTTGATATGTTGGTGGACCGGCGCTTGGGTACTGCCCTTACTTGGACAAGCATCCCACTTATGATTAACCCCTCTCGCAAGCATCCGCAACTACGAAAGAAGAAGTAAGACAAAGTCTAACCATAGCATTAAACTAGTGGATCCAAATCAGCCCCTTACGAAGCAACGCATAAACTAGGGTTTAAGCTTCTTTCACTCTAGCAACCCATCATCTACTTACTACTTCCCAATGCCTCCGAACTAGGGTTTAAGATTGGTTACAAGTGATGAACTAGGGTTTGGAGATGAGATGGTGCTGATGAAGATGTTGATGGTGATGAGTCCCCTCCGATGAGAGGAGTGTTGGTGATGACGATGACGATGATTTCCCCCTCCGGGAGGGAAGTTTCCCCGGCAGGATCGTCCTACCGGAGCTCTAGATTGGTTCTGCTCAAGTTCCGCCTCGTGGCGGCGGCGAATCCTCCGAAAAGCCTCCTCGTGATTTTTTTTGGAACGAAACCCTTCATATAGCAAAAGAGGGGGGCCAGTGGGCCAGCAGGGAGCCCACAAGCCCCCTAGGCGCGACTTGGGGGGTGGCCGCGCCTAACAGGCCTGTGGCCACCTGCTGGTGCCCCTCTCGCACTTCTTCGGCCCAGTATTTTTTATATATTCCCAAAAAAATCCACGTTGATTTTCATGGCTTTTGGAGTTGCGCAGAATAGGCATCTCAAACTTGGTCCTTTTTCAGGCCAGAATTCCAGCTGCCGGCATTCTCCCTCTTCATGTAAACCTTGCAAAATAAGAGAGACATAGCATAAGTATTGTACCGTGAAGTGAAATAACAGCCCAGAAAGCAATAAATATCAACTTGAAAGCATGATGCAAAATTGATGTATCAGCGCCCAGCGTGGGGATACGCACGGTGATGTTGTGTTCTTGAAGGGAGCCCTTGAGGGATCGAGAAGCTTGTGAGGGATCGAATAAAGAAGAGATGGCATGAAACAATCATGCAAGATAGCACGACATGAGACCTTGGACAGAGCCTACAAATTCATTGTTCTATAATCAGAATCATGATTAAAGGGCACATACAAGATCGAGTTGGACAAACTAGGGTTCCATGCGGACAACCGTATATGACCCGGAAGGCACATTGATTTCTGGTGGGTCGTGATACGTCCCAAACGTATCTATAATTTATGCTTGTTCCATGATCTTTTGGGTGACATTGTTATATGTTTTGCTACACTTTTATATCATTTTACACATATTTGGACTAACCTACTAACTCAGTGCACCCAGTGCCAGTTCCTGTCTGCTGGTGTCTATTTTGCAAGGGGTTTTACCCAATTTCCGAGAGCCCCAAAAATCCTGAGAAAAGTATATAAAAATCAACGTACCGGAAGCTTCCAGATCACCGAAGATGGGCCAGAGGGGGGCCATGGGCTCTCCAGGCGACCTCGTGGCGCGGCCTACCCCCTAGCTGCGCCAACAGGACCCCTGGGTGGGTCCCACGCCCTCTGGTGCCCTCCTTTGGCCTATATTTACCCCTGGGACGGGGAATCCTGACCCCGGAACTCTTTTCTCCAGAAGAAATTCCTATCTCCACTGCCATCGCCGACAAGTTTTGGGGGACATAATTCCTGTGCCGGCACCCTGTCGGGACGGGGAAGTGCCCCTCGGATTCATCTCCATCGACGTTGCTTCCTCCCTCCATGAAGCGGGAGTAGTTCCTCCTCCGGGTTGAGGTCTTCTACAGTAGCTATGTGGTTAATTCTCTCTATCATGATGTGATCTTGATTGTGATCATGGGCTATGTTAATCTAGGGTGATCCCATGATGTTTCTCCTTCTTCTATGTATTGAATTGATGTACTCACTTGATCTTATCTAGTATAATCCCCGAGACCATGGTGATAGCGGTCTATTGGACATGGATTAGAAGAATATTTTCATGAGTGATTTCCTCTTTTGTGAATTGATTGAAGATTGAGAGTCTCTTGGTGCTTGTCTTTGACTATCCTTGAGATACGTTGTGGTGATTGTGGTACTCTCTTTGGATGGCCGCGGTGACATTGGGAAATCCATAGATGAGAACTACGAACTCTGAGGTGTGCTTTTGTAGCCCTACATAATTCTCGTCCTCTCTTGATCAGAAAGGAATGACCTCCAAGTACATCTCCATTGCATGTTTTAATGGAAATATCATGTGATTAGATTATGTTAATGTTGTTGGGAGTTGCCACTAGTGAAAGTATGAAGCCTAGGCCTTGTTTTCCACCATTGAACATCATTTACTTTCAGTTTTGTTTCATGTTTGCTTGCTGCCATTTTTATTTCAGATTTACAATACCTTGTTTTACCATCCATATCACTTGCCTTTTATCATCTCTTCGCCGAACTAGTGCACCTATACAACTGACAATTGTATTAGGTGTGTTGGGGACACAAGAGACTTCTTGTATCTTAATTGCAGGGTTGCTTGAGAGAGACCATCTTCAACCTCTACTTCCCTGTGTTCGAGAAACCTTAGGTCACCCACTTGAGGGAAATTGCTGTAGTCCTACAAACCTCTGCGCTTGGAGGCCCAACATAGCCTACAAGAATATAAGCGTGCATAGACATCAAGCTATTTATGGCGCCGTTGCCGGGGAGTGTAGACGCTCACACACTTGTTCAACATTGTGTTGGATGTCAGCCTTTTACAAATCAAAGCCGCATGCACACAACATCTCTTCGGGTGATACTTCCCACTTAGAATTTTGCGGTCTGGGGGTTGGACATTGTCGAACCACTCAAAGGGGGATCCAAGAAAAAGAAATATTTACTGGTTTTGGTCGATAAATTGACTAAGTGGATCGAAGCTAAATCAGTAACTTCTGCCAAGTCTGGACTGGTCATTGATTTTATATCTAGTTTGGTTCACCATTATGGTGTCCCTCATAGTATAATAATAGACAATGGATCCAATTTCACAGCTCAAGAAGTGAAGGACTGGTGCACCAATTTGGACATCAAGATCTATTACGCTTCTATGTATCACCCACAAACCAATGGACAGGTCGAATGAGATAATGGTCTCATCATGAGCGAAATCAACCCGCACTTGGTCTGATCTTTGAAACAGCCCGACTATGACTGGGTAGAGGAGCTTGACTCCGTACTGTGGGGCCTGTGCACCACCCAAAATCGATCAACAGGTTATACACCATTTTCATGGTTTACGGGGTGGAAGCAGTTATCCCTTGTGATATCATCCATGATGCACCTATAGTGCGCATGTACGAGGGAAAAGAGGTCGATTTGGATCAGCAGGATGACTTGGACGCATTGGAAGAAGAACAAGATATAGCTCTAGCACGTTCCACCTTTTATCAATAGAAATCTCGACACTACCAAAGCAGGGAAGTTTGGGTGAAGACTTACAATTTGGGCGAGCTTGTGCTACGCCTCCCAGAGAAGAAGAATAATAAACTTGCACTCAAATGGGAGGGCCAGTTCGTAATTGACAAAGTACTTGCGGGAGGAGCGTATCGTCTTTGCAACGTGTCCGATAATCGTCTTGAACCAAAACCATGGAACGTGGCTCGTATCCGACGTTTCTCAGCTAGACTGATGTAGTCACATTGAATTAGTTTTCTTTTCTCTTTTCCAATTTATAATGTACACTTTTTCCCTCTTTAAGATTGATTAGCATATCTGAGGTTATGTTCGGATAAACTGAACTGTGTCCACGAACATGTACCTTCCGGAGACACCTGGGGGCTTCCTAGTACAAGTTGATCAACGTACACCTATGCATCTATTTTATGATGTGTTTATCCTTCCTATACTTAAGCCATTATACGCACTAATTTGACTTAAGATTTTGCCAAGATGGGTTGCCTAGCTCATGCGTTTATCCTCTATGTTCGCATTTGTTCGGCTAGAGGATAAAGGGAGCACCTCCACGATTGTTACGACCGGGTTCTCCAAATAAGTACCTCAGATGGGTGAAGTCAAAAGCTAGGGTTCTTAATGATATAATTGGTCAGGCCAAGGGAAGTGAAAACAATTAGGTGATAGTCACCAAGGGTTCATTTTCCCAACGTAACCATCATCCGCATACAACGCATATTCGGTTATCGTATGCTTAGAAGCCCGAAGAAAGGAACCCATAAAGGAACTATTTTCTTGGGAAGAAATTTCTTACACAATAAAAGTAATATAACATATCTCCACGATAATGATCTGTTTGTTAGCACCATATGGCCAGATTGCCTGGTTCTCCGAACCGTTCCTGTTATTACAGGTTACATAGTACGAAACACCCCTGATTATTATCAAAGGAGGTAGAAGCAGATGATCGGTTAAGACATTGTTTACAAATTGGACGAAGGACAAAGTGATCTAAATGTACCTAGTTACATAAACTCACACATCTGGCTGCTAATCTAGGTTATCTATTATCACATCCATGCCACAATCTTGTGGCGAAAGGCATGCGGCAGGCATCACATGATCGTAAACCAAGTGGAGAGGTACTTCCTGACCATCTGGCTCTACCGGCCCAACTTGCGCCAGTTGTTTGGGTTCAAGCTTAGTCAACCTAGTATTCACCATTGCTCATGCCTCCCAAGCACCTTCTTGACAAGCTGATGTTTTCCACAATTCAAATCAGCGTTGAGACCCTTTGAAACAATGAGCTAGTTCGTCCATCCCTTCCGGAGGCTTCTCGGTCGGCCATATTGCCTTCACGATGCTCTTCATTGCCTTTCGCCTTAGTTCATGTACTATGGATAATTCCTTTAGAAGATTACCACCGAATGAGTTGGATTCCTCTTCGGTCGCCCAGTTAGGAGTGCTATAAAGAAAAGTGGTATATTTGTTAATTTAAGACCATACACTCACAGACTTACAAGTTCAGAATATTACTTACCGAACATACCACCCTTTAATCTTTTGTTCTCTTCGGTGGCATGTGCCACATGAGTCTTTAAACTCTCAAGTTGGCTGATTTGTTCTTGTTTTTCCGCCTCAAGTCTTTTATTTTTGTCGATACTTCGGGATAATGACCGACAACTGGGATTGTTCTATGATTTGACATATCTTTTTGATTCTTTGGCCGCTTCGAGATCTCTTTGCAACTGACCTATAGACTTGGCTTCTATAAAGTACACTTTCATTAAGAAAGATAACACGACAATTTTGAACTTATTGAAAGTAAATTTCTCACCATGTGCTTCTCTTGTGAATCTTTTTTACTTTCTCTAGTTTGGCCTTCACAGCCTCGAGTTGTGTTCGGTGCATTTCAAGGTCTTTGGACAACTTTTTATTTTCATCCCCCGTCGCCTCAAAGACATGTCTACAAGGTTGTTTAGACCCTGAATTCGGCCATACGGTCCGATTAAGGGTCGGGGCTAGTGGCTTGAGATTTGTACATGATTGCCAAAATCTAAATGCATACCTTAAGATTTGTTGACATATGGTTGGCGACTCCCTCAAGTCCTGCTCAGGAAGCTCCGAGGTGCGCATCCAGCGATCATTAAACTCATGTTCGGAATATTCAGGATGGCACAATGATTCTTTCCGGCGACGGTGGTTCATTACCTCTCAACCTCAGAGTTAGTAACTTCAACCTCGCCAGGATCCTCACGAGGCTGTTTTGTAGAAGGGACCTCCATATTACCTCCAGCCGTTGCATGATGTGTTGGTTGGGTATTATTGCCTTCAGCCCTCTCAACGTCTTTGTATGGGGGTGGTTGTGTTCGGTTCCTGTGATATATGGCAAGAGGTGTAAATACCTATCGATGATCGAAAAAATGCTTATAGTCATGAACGTGAATTCTTTACCTCTTGGCAGGGAGAGCGGTCAAAGTGGCTCATGTGGATGCACCGCGTTTAGAGGCCCTATCGTTGTTTAGCACGGGCTCGATAGACTCTGTGTTAGCGGGTGTTCGGTGCGTGAAGCGACGATCAGTTGGGGTAGGAGTTGCCGCAGTAGCACGCGGGCGCCCTTTTCGGGAAGAAGTTTTCTTTTTACCCCTGGTCGAGGAAGGAGGTATCCTAGGGTAGTCGGCTATGAGGGTAACCTCACATCCTGTAACAGCCCAAGTGCATTACCTTGCCACCTTTGTAATATTCCATGTTTGCCCTCATGTGTGTTGGGTTTAATAAAAGTGCTTATGTCATTTTGCATCATGGCATCATATCATCATCTCAAGTTGCATCATGCTTGTTGTGTTATGTTGAGTATGAGTGAGTGATGTGGAGTTTGTGTGCTTGTAAGTGAGTGATGTGAGAGTTGTGTGGATCCGCTTCCGAATTCTTTTTCAGCTATGCCTAGAACCCCTTTTAACTCCAATGCTCTGAGATGTTGTGATGTTTCTTGCCCTAATAAATTTAATAAAATGTTGCACTTTCACCTAATAATCTGTTAGGTATTTTAAAATAGCTCTCAGCCATGTGTTGTTATTTTCCTATTGAGTCTTTTGCTAAAACATATTCCAATATTCAATATGTGTGATTTAATTGTTGTTTCTAAAAATTCCCAAACAAATTTTATTAAATGGAGCTCAATTTTGTGAGTCCCAAACTATTTTCTCTTATCAAAAGTTCTCTTCCAAACTCCGTGGGTTTTTATTTGATTGTCGTTGTTTATTTTAAAGGTTAAAAAACCTTATTTTTTTGTGAGGGAGAGAGTTGGGCTGAGGCAACCCACGCGCCTTCGCGACCGAGCTATAGCGGAATCCCGAGCGCGGCCCAAGTGAATCCCTGGCCAAGCCGAGCACCCTCGTGCGCGCCTTCTCCAACGTGGCATGCCCGACCCCGCTTGTCAGCCACTCAGCGTGGCGTCGCCCTCGACCTCCTTTCCACCTCCCTCTCACAGGCGAGGCAGAAAGGTGTCGCGACGGCATTGCCACGACAGCAGCCGCCGAGACCAGCCCTTATATAACCCCCTCGGCATACGAGCCTCTCTAGGGTTCCCTCTTCCTCCCCCTTGTCACCGACAGGTGAGCTAGTCCCCCACCAGATCTGATTCCCCATAATAGCCAAGACTGTCGAAGCACCACGATGCTTGCCGGCATGCTCTTAGGTGAGGTACCGCGAGGCGGTCGTGTCCAGGAGTTGCGCCATGCTTGGCTAGATCCTCGATGTCCACTACAGCCTTGCAGGATGCCAAGACGGAGCCAATTCTCGCCGGTCTTCTTCCTCGGGCAGGACTCGTCGCCGCCGAATTCATCATCGCCATTCTTCCCCGAGCTCAATTGAACCTACCAGGCCCCCCTAGGTGAGCTACCGCGTCTCGCCGTCGCCTTCTTCCCCTAAATGTATTTTGCGCGTGTCTAGCGGTCTTGCATCACGGTGTAGGACCGATTCCGGCGAGCGGCTCCACTCGTGAGTCGCTGGAGCGGGTCGAGCCGTTACTCCCTCCTCGGGCGCCGCCGACAGTCGTGTGTGTGTGCGTGTGTCAGCCCCATGCCCCAATGAGATGCGCGACATGTTGTGCAGCGTGAGGTTAGGAGAGCATACCCCTGCCTCTGTTGAGTGGATTAGTAGTCGCCATGTCGTTGTCGTAGCGTCGCTGGCGTTCTATCGCCGGTGTTGGCAAGCCACTGCATGTGTGTGTATTTGAGAGCTAGAGCCCCCTCTCTAGCACAAGTTGCGTTGTAGCGCAGTGGTTGCACGTGAGTAGAGAGAAGAGGAGGTCACCGGTTCGAATCCCCCCCCTCCCGCCGTGACTCAAAACCCTCCCTTTTTTCCCTGCTGCGTGTGAGGGCATTGACAGTAGGCCGTGGGCCCACATGTCATTCCCAGGAGAGCCCTGGTGTCTATGCTAATGGGACCCTCCTCCATCTATTTATTTTTTGTTTGTGTTGTGATTAATTCACCTAGTTCCTTTCCATTTTCGGAAGGTGTCCAAATTTTGACATGGCCAGATCTAGTAGCTCCCATATTTGGCAAGTATTGACTTATAACTAGATATGTATATTTTGTGCAACAGTTTGTGTGAATTTAGTCATAGGAACATATGAGTGTGATATATTGATTTGAGATAGAAAAATCCGAGAAATCCAATAGTGAAATTAGTTTTGTCTTTTGAGCTACTTTGTAAAAATGTCATTTTGTGATAAGGTGCCATTTTTTGTTTTTCATGTGATTTAATCCTTGCACTGTTTGAAATACTTGTCAACATGGATGTGGTAGTGTTTTGAGGGTACTAGGCCGTTGTAATTTTCTTTGCCATGATAAGATTGTGGATTTGTGGGTTTCTCGATGTCAACATGCTAAGATTACTTGTTGTTTTCACATGCCCAAATTTTTCTAAGTGTTGAACCTGTTATTTTCTTGTCATATTGTCTTGATGATTCCCATGAATATGTTGATACTTTATGGTTGGTCCAATGCCATGAATTATAGTGCTAGCTGCTCTCTATCAAATGATGCCATCACCTTGCCAAATAGGTTTTGCATCTTTTCTATTTCCTGTTAAATATGCTATGATGTTGTAAATTGTCGTGATTCCCCTTTGTGAATTTGACTAAGTCTCAGAGTTTGCACTTATTAACATGACATGTTTAGAGGATGCTACCATGGATTTTGTGCACTTTCAGCTCATGCTTAGTGAGAGTGATTTGTAGTAGTTGTTTCCCTCAATCATCCTGTTACCTTTCATACCATGAAACTAGCTGTAGAGAAGAGTTTTGTTGTTGTCAACATGCCACCAGGTTAAAAACTGCAAGTGCAAACTAAGATTTTCACTAAGTCCTAATATGTGATATGCTTGCCATGTTGGGAGCTTGATTGCCATTGTTTCATGAAAATATCCATGTAGCTGTTAGTTAGGGATTATTTTTCTCTTTTATAGCTACATATCCATGTCTTGGCTGAACTTGTTGAGTGGATTTAGCTACTAGTTTGCACATGAACAAAGTGGTATGATCTTGTTTGTGGACAGAATGGTTGATGTTTTGTTTTGTGCTTTGTGTGAGTTGTGATTCTTTGTTTTGCATGTATTTTAGGTCTATTGCACCTAGAATTTTGTGCCCTATATAGTGGCATACTTGGAGTGCCAAGAAAATGCCAATAGCTCCCTCTCAAATGTTGTTTAGTCTTTGTTGCCTTCCATTTCTTGTTTTCTGGATTCCGACAGATACGTAGCTCGTCTTGCGATGTTCCTTATATGTTTTCACCATTTTTCTCACAATGCTTCCATTTCGGCCGTGATCATGCATGCACAAGTAAATAAACTTGAGGTTCTTTCCAGAATGCTAAACAACTTAATAAATGCATGAGAAATGTGACTAGTTAGCATTGGCATGCTCCTTTCATACCAACACTCATGAATCATGTTGTTTGAAGCATTGCACCTTGTTGTGCATTCATTGGATGTGTATTTTATTTGGGTAGCATCAAGAGCTGAGAATGAGTACGAGGAACTCATTGAGTATGTTCCTGAAGAGCGAGAATTGTACTCGTGAGAAGAAGCATCAGGCAAGATGACCGTGACCTTGATATCATTTCTAATTTCGTTGTGGTTAGATGTCTCGTTCCCATTGCTATTTGCCGCTACCTACCACTTCAATATTAAGCCTCCAAACATTGCCATGAAAAGCCTCTAACTCCTCCAGAACCTAACAAACATTGATTGGCTAAGATAGCACTTGCTCAACCATCTTATAGCATTGCTAGTTGCAGTTGCAGGCTAATACATGTGTTAACATGGGCTTTGAATATAATCAATTTACTGCTATTAAATTTAATGCAGCTATATACTTGGTAAAAGGCGGAAGGCTTGGCCTTTTGCTGGGTGTTTACTTCTGCTTTTGTCGCCTTAGTTTCTGCTACCGGTGTTACATTCCATATTGAGCGCTCCTAACACGCTTGGGTTGTTATGGGGACCCCCTTGATAACTCGTTTTGGTTTAAGACTTGTCTGGAAAGACCCAACTTTGGTACTCAATTTTCTAAACAACTTGATAATAAGTAATCATAGGGAATAGCTACCCCGCGGATAATTAATCAACCCCCGGGACATTGCTCCTCATGAGTGTTGGTCCAACCCAAAGCACTGTGCGGGGCCAACCCAGGGCAACTTGGGTGATCTCTATCATGCCCTATACACTAGCTTATCTGACGTGTCCTGAGACTAAGATACACGGCTCTTATCGGGTTCGTCGACACATTGGGCGGTCTTGCTGGATTTTTCTTTATCTTCTCGAGGTGTCTTGTGCATTGGGATTCCGAGGGAACTTTGGGATATCTCAAGGTTGAGGTTTTCCACTAAGGAATCCAAGGCGATCACGAGTTTTCTGTGGTCGAGGTCTCCTATGTACCTTGTGGTAGTTTGTGATGGACTAGTTGGAGCACCCCTGCAGGGTTAATATCTTTCGGAAAGTGATGCCCGCTGTAATGTGGCAACTTGGAAACTTTGTTTAACATTTGGTTCTAGTAAACTTCATTAAAATATGCCAATTGTGTGCATTACTATGACTGTCTCTTTCGCGATGTCCTTCTCCGAATGAGGACATGATGGGGTTATGACTGGCGTAAGTAGGTGTTCAGGATGACTTTGTGATCATTATGTAGCTCACGATCATCATGCGTATACCACCCACTTTACATTATGTCCTCGTAAGTTACCCACCATATATGCTTAGTGTTGCTACAACCTCAACAGTTTACCTTCCACACCCAATAACTTCATTACTTTCTGAGTCCCTCTGGCTCACAAATTTTTACAACACCACATGTCTAGGTACGCCAGACCCATAGGCGTTTGATGCTACGCAGCTTTAGCGGAAGTTCGATGAAGGAAGTGGGCACATGTACGTCACGTACCCCGATGATTAGAGGACCTTGGTCGTCTCCTGGGCTAGCGTGATAGATTCATTACATTTTGTCGTTTATCTTGCCTGTATCTAGACCTTGTCTTATGGATGATTGAAATAACGTTATGTGACTTGTAACTTAACTTGTGGCGAGTGTAAGCCATTCCATATACCCATCTCTTCATGTATGTATTGCGATGAGTTTTGTACTTGTGAAACGCTAAGATGCGCCTCTATCCATATTAAGGCCTCGTCCCTAAATATGGATAGTGTCACATCTTGGACGTTACAAGTTGGTAATGAGAGCCATACGGCCATAGGAGCCTTTGATTGATCGAACTTGGCCAAGTAGAGTGTAGTGAAAACCATTTTGAGTCCTAGTTATATCGGAGAGTTGGATTCTTTTTACTCCTCTTCCCTGCTCTGGTGAGGTTCATGACTTAGCAATTTTAATTCTACTCCTCTTCTCGCTCCAAAAAAAATTAGGCACACACGGATATTTTGGAATTATATGATACACATGCGACGGAATTCTAACTTTGTGCCTCCTGACTGACTTGATTTCTTCCGGGGAGTTGAGATCCAGGAGATTCTTGAGCACATCGTTACCTTTCAGATTTCTTAGTATCTCGGGATGGAGGATGTTCGAAATTGCTTCAATACTAGTAGTGGTGAGAGGAGTCCGGCCTCCCCAGTACTGGAGGAGAGAGTCTGGATGTACTACCATACTTGGTATCATTATGATTATGAGGGTTCCAGATAGATGAGTTTCCTAAACTCTAGTTATGTGTTGACGGATGTGTTACATTGGAGCGTAGTATCATGTTAGGAGTATTGTGAAGTTTTGCTCCTTGAATCCATGGACCCGATTGCATAATTGGAAGTTTCGGGAGTTCTTTGATGGGAATTCATGTACTCATCTAGGAAATTCTTTCCTCGAATGTATGTTGGGATATACATTTGTTCCGAGCAATTCTAAATCAAATCCGACAATTGCATGTGGCTTTCGAATCTTATGATGTTTTCACTAATTTTGTGGAAGCATTCTTACTAATTCTAATTTGAATGCAAATTTCTAAGACTTTATGTAGTAACATTTCAAGCCTCTGATTCATCTTATCAGCTTCATCTTTCATCTATGGTCCAATGTTGTTGTCCGTCTGCAGGATCGCTCCAGCAACTCGCCATAATCTGAACCATGATGGGGAGCAGGCATACCCTCCTCCACTCCCTTCTCCTCCGCAAGAAGTGTGGCAAGCTTTGATGGCTGCGACCAATGCAAACACTCAGATGTTGCTTAAAATTATGCATGAGAGTGACCAGGGTCAGCAAGGGAATTTCAACAACTAGCAGCAGTTTGTGTCTCTCAATAAATTCCTAGCAAATCAGCCCAAGTCCTTCACTTATTGTGAATAGTTGTTTGATGCGGATGATTGGATACATGACATGAGTAAGAATTTTGAGTGCAGTAATGTCACGCCTGAGGACTGTGTTAGTTTTGCTACTTTCCAACTGAAGGCTCAAGCAGCCGAGTGGTGGCAGCAGCTCAAGGATCCCAGAGGCGATCGTCTGATCAGTTGGGGTGACTTCTGCCGTGATTTCATGGTCCATTATATTCCGGCAAGCTTTGTTGAGGGCATGCATGAGAAGTTCAGGAGTCTGAAGCAAGAAAGCTTATGTGTTTATAGTTACAATATTGATTTCCAGAACCTTGCACACTATGCCAAGCATGATGTTCTAGATGACAACATCAAGATCTATCAGTTTGAAGGTGGTCTCAAAGAATATTTGCAGCTTTCTCTTGCTCTGCGTGACCCTCCTAAGTTAGATCAATTCTATAACTTAGATCTGAGGGCTGAGTCAGCTTTTCTCAGGGTCGAGAATTCAAGGAAGTGCTTCAGGGACTCTAACTCTTCTTTGTCCTCAGCTTAGATTGTCCCAAAGCAGCAGGAGTTCTAGGTTCCTCCTCCTCCTCGTTAGCCTCAGTGGTTCAAGCAGTCTGGTGGTCGTGGATCTTCCCGTCCAAATTTTCAGCACAAGTCTCACCCGCCTAAGTCAGGAGCTCCTCTAGCTCACTTCAGTTCACCGTCAGAGGTGACTTGTCACAAGTGTGTTCAGAAGGGCCATTAATCGAACACGTGTACCAGCCAGGGGCATCTTCCGCCTCCTCCTCCTCCAATCAGCCCCCCGTGCAATGCAATGGTGAAGCATATTCCGAAGGCAACAAGGGTGAACATTGTCAATGCAGCTGAAGCAAAGAACTCCTCAGATGTGATCATGGGCAATCTCTTGGTTAATTCTTTTCCTGCAAGGGTTTTGTTCGATCACGTGCATCGCATTGTTTCATGTCTAGACCATCTGAAGCATGATTTCAATTCATAATTGTTGGGTAGACCATTGGGTGTGGTTTCTCTGGCTTGGCCATGAAGTCAACTTCAATGATTCCAGCTGTCTCTGTCAAGATGGGCGGTTATTCCTTTATGGCTTCCCCTTATATTCTTGGCAATTCCGATATTGATCTTATTCTGGGCATGGATTTTCCGGTTATGAACAATGCGTTCACTGATTGTGAAGCCAAAGAAGTCAAATTGACTCATCCTTTTGAAGACGTGATCATTTTCGTGGCTCGCGATGACACGATTCGTCTATTCTCTTTGAATGAGAAGGGTGAAATATTATCCATTTCTCAAGTTCCCGTTGTCTGTGAGTATGAAGATGCCTTTCGAGAAGAATTGCCAGGAATGCTTCCTCACCGGCCAGTAGAGTTTTTGATTGAACTCGAGCCTCGAACTGAACTGGTTTGCAAACGTCCTTATAAGCTTGGCCCCGAAGACCTGAAAGAGTTGAAGAACAGCTTGATGAACATCAATGTATGGGTCTGATCACACCAAGTTCTTCTCCTTGGGTTTGTGGTGTTCTTTTTGTCAAGAAGAAAGATGGCATGGACTGGCTTTGTGTCGACTACCGGCCATTGAATAAGAAGACAATCAGAAACAAGTATCCAGTTCCCAACATCAATGAATTGTTGGAGCAATTAAAAGGGGCCAATAATTTCTCTAAGCTTGATCTTTGGATGGGCTATCATCAGATCCACATTCGTGAACAAGAATTCCCAAGACTACTTTTAGGACAAGCTTTGGCTCTTATGAGTACAGAGTGATGTCTTTTGGTCTCACCAATGCTCCTCCAACTTTCTCTCATGTCATAAATTATGTCTTCTCTCCCTTCAAGAATGAGTTTGTCTTGGTGCATCTTGATGACATTCTAGTCTTCTCTGATACTGAGGAAGAACATGCAGAACATGTCTGGCTTGTGCTTGATAAGATAAAAGATAATAAATTCTATGCTAAGTTCTCAAAGTGTGAGTTTTGGCTAAATGAAGTGGTGTACCTTGGGCACACATCATCTCTATCGAGGGCATCAAGGTAGATCCTGAAAAGGTTCAAGCCATTGTTCAGTGGGAGCCTCCGGAATGTGAAACAGCTTCGAAGCTTTCTCGGGCTTGCAAGCCATTGCAGAAGATTCGTTGAGAACTTCTCCAAGATTGCTAAGACTCTTTCCAACCTTCTTCAGAAGAGCATAAAATATATCTGGACTCCACATTGTGATTTGGCCTTCAATACACTCAAGGAGAAGCTCACCTCAGCTCCGGTTCTCACTCCTCCTGATGATTCCAAGCCATTACAAGTGTTCTGTGATGCATCTCTCCAAGGTCTCCGTTTAAAATCGTCCTCTGAATAGGGTAAAAAACAGGGGAAAAACAGGAACTGGCACTTGGCACTGAGTTAATAAGTTAGTCCCAAAAAAGATATAAAAGACATACAAAACATCCAAAGTTTGACAAGATAATAGCATGAAACCATAAAAAATTATAGATACGTTGGAGACGTACCAAGCATCCCCAAGCTTAACTCATGCTCGTCCTCGAGTAGGGAAGTGATAAAGACTGAATTTTTGATGTGGAATGCTACCTAACATAATTGTCCTTTGTAACTTCTTTCATGTGACATGATTGTTCAGATCCGTAAGATTCAAAACAATAGTTTGCTATTGACATGAAAACAATAATACTTCAAGCAAACTAGCAAGGTAATCATGAACTTTGAAAATAACAAGGCCAAGGAAAGTTATCCCTACAAAATCATATAATCTGGCTATGCTCCTTCATCCTCACACAACTAATTTAATCATGCAAAACCCCGGTATGGGCCAAGTAATTGTTTTCGCACTCTTACTTTCTCAAACTTTTTATAACTATCACGCAATACATGAGCGTGAGCCATGGATATAGCAATGTAGGTGGAATAGAGTGTGGTGGTGGTTGTGAGACAAAAAAGGAGGAGATGGTCACATTGACTTGGCGTATCAAAGGGCTATGGAGATGCCCATTAATAGATATCAATGTGAATGAGTAGGGATTGCCATACAAAGGATGCACTAGAGCTATAAGTATGTGAAAGCTCAAAAGGAGAACTAGTGGATGTGCATCCAACTTGCTTGCTCACGAAGACCTAGGGCAATTTGAGGAAGCCCATCATTGGAATATACAAGCCAAGTTATATAATAAAGATTCCCACTAGCATATGGTGGTGACGAAACGAGAGGCTCTAAATCATGAAGAACATGGTGCTATTATGAAGCACAAGTGTGGAAAAAGATAGTAGCATTGTCCCTTCTCTCTTTTTCTCTCCTTTTTTTATTTCGGCTCTTGGGCCTCTCTCTTTTTTTCACTTTATTTTTTTATTTGGGCTCTTTGGCCTCTCTTTTTTTCATTTCCTCACATGGGACAATGCTCTAATAATGATGATCATCACACTTTTATTTACTCACAGCTCAAAGCTCAGAACAATGATGACTCTATAGGAAATGCCTCCGGCAGTCTACCGGGATGTGCAACGATCTAGCTTGGCGTATGACGTTGAAACATCTCGCTAGATATCTTACGATCATGCAATGGCAATGTGAGAGTGATGACACAAGTCATGAGACGGAAAGGTGGGAGTTGCATGGCAATATATCTCGGAATGGCTATGAAAATGCCATAGTAGGTAGGTATGGTGGCTGTTTTGTGGAAGGCATATGGTGGGTTTGTGTACCGGGGAAAGTTGCGCGGTACTCAAGAGGCTAGCAATGGTGGAAGGTGAAAGTGCATCTATACCATGGACTCACATTAGTCATGAAGAACTCACATACTTGTTGCAAAAGTTTTTATTAGTAATCGAAACAAAGTGCTAAACGCATACTCCTAGGGGAAGGGTTGGTAGGTGTTAACCATCGCGCGATCCCGACCTCAACACAAAGGATAACAATCAATAGATCAATTATGCTCCGACTTCCTAACATAGCGGTTCACCATACGTGCATGCTACGGGAATCACTAACTTCAACACAAGTATTTATAGATTCACAACACCCTACTAACATAACTCTTAATATTACCAAATCCACGTCTCAAAACTAATTGAGAGGAATCAAACTTTTCTTTCTACTCAATGCACATGAAGATGGAGGTTTTTGTATCCTCTTTGGGTACCTATCACCTTTGGGACTACTTTCATAGCACAAGCCAACTACCAAGTCACGCACCGCCGTGCTCTAAAAGATCTAAGTGAAGCACATAGAGCAAAATTATCTAGCTCAAAAGATATAAGTGAAGCATGATGAGCATTCTAGCAAAATCACGATGAGTGCATTTCTATGTCAAAAGGTTTGCAGCAAGGATGATTGTGGCACAACAAAAATAAAAGACTCCTACGATACAAGACGCTCCAAGCAAAACACATATCATGTGGTGAATAAAAATATAGCTCCAAGTAATGTTACCGATGGATTGAAGACGAAAGAGGGGATGTCTTCCTGGGGCATCCCCAAGCTTAGGCTTTTGGTGTCCTTGAATTTGGCTTGGGATGCCTTGGGAATCCCCAAGCTTGAGGTCTTTCCACTCCTTAACTCTTTGTCCATGAGAACATCACCCAAAACTTGAAAACTTCACAACACAAAACTTAAACAGAAACTCGTGATAACATTAGCACAAGAAAACAAACTACCACCTCTTTAGGTACTGTAGCAATCTTGATTTCTATTTATATTGGTGTTAGATTACTGTATTCTCCCTTTTCCATGGCTAGTACCCCCGATACTATCCATAGTTTCATCAAAACAAGCAACCAACTCAACAAAAACAGAATCTGTCAAAAAACAGACCAGTGTGTAGCAATCTATATACTTCGTATACTTCTGGTACCTCAAAAATTCTGACAAATTACGACTGCCTAGGAAAAAGGCATATCAACCAGCAGCAAAAAGAGTCAACCCAAAAGATCTTTCTGAATAAAAATAACAAATAATCACGTGAGCGAAAAATTTCTGTCTTTTTCGAGCAGGATCAAACAACCATCACCAAGACTAGTCATAAAGGTTTTGCTTGGCTCAAACACAAAAATAAACACAAAATACACAATCATAACAGAATTATGATGGTGTGGATACAACAAAACAGAAAGAAAAAGATAAATTCATTGGGTTGCCTCCCAAGAAGCCCTATTGTTTAACGCCCTTATCTAGGTATTGATAATTCAATGATGCTCACACGAAAGACAAGAATTGAAGCACAACGAGAGCATCATAAAGCATTTGAAAATCACATCTAAGTCTAACATACTTCCTATGCATAGGAATTTTATAGGAAAACAGATTGTCAAGACAACCAATAGTTACCAAATGCAAGGAAGAAGAAAGAGACAATAGCAATCTCAACATAACGAGAGGTAATTTCGTAACATGAAAGTTTCTACCACAATATTTTCCTCTCTCATAGCCATTACATGTGGGATCATAATCAAATTCAACAATATAGCTATTACAAAGGATATTCTTTTCATGATCCACATGCATGCAAAGTTGACGCTCTTCAAAAATAGTGGGATTATCATCAACTAAAGTCATGACTTCTCCAAACCCACTTTCAATATTATTGCAAATATCATAATCATCACGAGGGTTAAACAAATTTTCCAGATCATAAGAAAAATTATCACCCCAATCACGATCATTGCAACAAGTAGTGGACATAGCAAAACTAGCATCCCCAAGCTTAGGGTTTTGCACATTTTTAGCATGATTGTCATTAATAGCATTTATAATGAAATCATTGCAATCATGCTTTTCATTCAAGGAGCCCTCGTGAATCACCTCATAAATTTATTCATCACGATTTTTCAGATTCACGCATCTCAAGCAAAACTCCATAGAGAAAGTCAAGTGCACTAAACTCACTAGCAATTGGATCAAAATAATTGGATCTCTTAAAGAGATTAGCAAGTGGATGAGGATCCATATCAATAGATTTTTAGCAAGCGAAGATGCAAGCATATTGAAGGCACATGGCAACACAAGCAAATAGAAAGCAAGCAAATAGAAAGCAAGCGAAAGAAAAGGGCGAAAGAAAAAGGCAAACAAAGAAAAGGGCAAAGGAAAAAGGCAAACGAAGAAAAGGGCAAATATTTTTGTAATATTTGTATTTCAGAAGTGGGGGAAAGGAAAACGAGAGGCAAAAAAGTAAATGCAAGAGATGAGCTTGCGACACTTACTTGGATCAGTTCTTGACTTGATCCTCCCCGGCAACGGTGCCAGAAATCCTTCTGCTACTTATCAAACAACAGCGCCAGAAATTCACACGTTGACAGAGACTTGCTTGCGTTGGTTTTTCCCTTGAAGAGGAAAGGGTGATGCAGCACAGGAGCAGTGAGTATTTCCCTCAGTTTGAGAACCAAGGTATCAATCCAGTAGGAGAATCTCCTCAAGTCCAGAGTACCTGCACAAACACAAAAGAGATTGCACCCAACGCTATAAAGGGGTTGTCAATCCCTTCAAGATTGATTGCAAAGTGAGATATGAAGGCGTAAAGTGCAACGAAGTAAAAGTGTAAGGCTGAAAATATGATGTGAAGTAGACCCAGGAGCCATAGTGTTCACTAGAGGCTTCTCTCAAAATAGCAAATATTACGGTCGGTGAACAAATTACTATCGAGCAATTGATAGAACCGTGCAAAGTCATGACGATATCTAAGGCAATGATCATACATATAGGCATCACGTCCAAGACAAGTAGACCGATATTTTCTGCATCTACTACTATTACTCCACACATCGACCGCTATCCAACATGCATCTAGTGTATTGAGTTCATGACGAAGAGAGTAACGCCTTAAGCAAGATGACATGATGTAGAGGGATAAACTCAAACCAATGATGAAAACCCCATCTTTTTACCCTTGATGGCAACAACACGATGCGTGCCTCGCTACCCCTTTTGTCACTGGATGAGGTCACAGCACGGTATGAACCCAAAACCAAGCACTTCTCCCATTGCAAGAATCATAGATCAAGCTGGCCAAACAAAACCCACAACTCGAAGAGAATTACAAGATATGAAATCATGCATAAGAGAGATCAGAAGAAACTCAAATAAGATTCATAGATAATCTGATCATAAATCCACAATTCATCGGAATATCGACAAACACACCGCAAAAGAAGATTCCGGCCTGGGGCTGATGTTCTCGTCGGACCCGAAAGTTTCCCCACAGGACCTCGCCATGAGTGAGGGTGTCGGCCTCGTGGGCATCTTTTTCGTGTGTCTAGTTGTCTTGCATCATGGTGTGGGACCGGTTCCGGCCAACGGCTCCACTCGTGAGTTGCAAGAGCACGTCGAGCCGTTACTCCCCCATCGGGCGCCGCCCACAGCCGTGTGTGTGTGTATCGCCCCATGCTCCGATGAGCTCTGCAACGTGCAGTGCAACGTCGGGTTAGGTGAGCGGAGCCCCACAACTGTTGTGTGGATCGACAGTTGTTGCGTCGTCACCGAAGCGTCGCCGGCATTCTGTCACCGGCATGGGCAAGCAAGTGTGTGGGTGTGTATTTGAGAGCTAGAGCCCCCTCTCTAGCACAAGCCACGTTGTAGCGCAGTGGTTGCATGTCAGTAGAGAGACCAGGAGGTCGCGGGTTCGAACCCCTCCCCACCCACCACCTCCACTCCCCCCGCGGCGATTGAAATCCCCTTTTTTCCTTGCTGTGTGTGAGGGCACTAACATTGGGCCCTCGGCCCACATGTCATCCCTAGGAGGGCTCTAGTGTCTATGCTAGTGGGACCCATGTGTGTACTTATTTATTGTTTGTGTTGTTTATTTGTGTTGTGATTAATTCATCTAGTTCCTTTCCATCCCAGGAAGGTGTCCAAATCTGGACATGGCTAGATCTGGCAGCTGCAATATTTGACAAGTATTGACTTATAGCTAGATATGTATATTTTGTGCACCCGTGTTGTGTGAATTTTGTCATAGGAGCATATGAGTGTGATATATGGATTTGGGGTATAAATATCCCAGGAATCCAATGGTGACATTAGTGTTGTATTTTGAGAAACTTTGTAAAAATGTCATTTTGTGATAATGTGCCATTTTGTATTTTTCATGTGATTTAATCCTTGCAGTATTTGAAAGACTTGTCAACATGGATGTGGTAGTGTTTTGTGGGCACCAGGCCCTGGTAATTTTTTTTGCCATGATAAGTTTGTGGATTTGTGGGTTTCTTGCTGTCAACATGCTAAGATAATATTGTTGTTTTCACATGCTCAAATATTTCTAAGTGTTGAGCCTATTATTTTCTTGCCATGTTATCTTGATGATTCCCATGAATATGTTTATACTTTGTGGTTGGTCCAATGCCATGAATTCTTTACCTAATAATAAAGAGGCTATCACTTCCATCGGAAAACCCACCGAGGTGATTTTATAAAAAAAAACCTTACTGTTTATGACATTAAACTCGTAGTATATATTAAATATTTTTTAAATACTCATATCTTTTAAACCGTAACTCCAAATTTAACATATTATACATGGAATTTGATTAGAAAAATATGTAGAATTTAAATATGATATTATTTTATCTGTTAAACGTTTAATAAAAATACTATCTAGGGTGCAATCTTAATAAATAAGTCATTATTCGTCTTTCTTTCATACCAGTACTCATCCGGGTTGGCAATGAACACGTCAACAAAATCAGGATTAGAGATGAAACTGAAGGTCACTTGACTGATTCTTTGTACGTATTAAATCTACATGCAAGCCGTGTTAAAATAGAAGACCTGTGAAATTTTGAACTGCATTTTTGTAGGATAAGACCATCTTTATTTGTATCGTAACTATAAATTCTCAAATTATAGACATTTTTATAAATTAAGAGCGTGTGCCGTGTGGTATTTCTTTCTCCCGTTGCAACGCATGGGCCCGGAATTTTTACAAAAAAGTCCCTGTCGTTTGGCTGAATAAACCCGCAGTCCAGTAAATAAGTTAAAAAACGTTTCGCACAGCTGCTTCGGGGTGAGTCCACGGCCGGTTGAGACCCAGATGTGGCCCTGGAAAACCCATCCGAGACCGATCCAGCCAGAACAACTCTCGCTGCCACTTCCCCGAGCTCCCTCGTACTCCCGACCGCGCCGGCCGGACCGCCTCCACCTCGCGTCGCAGTCGGTGACCGGCCCTTGCCGGACGAGCAGATGAGCAGCGCATCTCTCTCCCTTCTTCTTCTCTCTTCCTCACAACTCCCTCTCTTCAAGATACCAGGATGTGCTCGAATCCAGCGAGATCCGGCCGCGGGCAACCCATCCCCGCCGCTCCCGCGCTGGATGTGCAACGCCTCCCCCTCGGAGTTTGCCTCCAGCACAGCCACAAGCCACCTCGTGCCTCTGCCCTCGGGGAGGTCTGCAGCAACGGTGTCCTCTGGTGCACGCGGAGGTCTCCGTGGATGATCGACGGCGACCCTCCGCAGTACAGGAACGAGCGATACGCCAGGGGCAAGAATGGCTACAACCTGATCCTCACAGGTGTTGCTTCATGGACAGTGAGTTTGCTTTCAAGAGGTACTGGAGCGAGGAGGCCAGGGAAGGGAGGGACTACGTGCACAAGAACTTCAACTGCAAGGACCTACTGATGAACTTCATGTACGCGAACGCGAGCTCCGGGATGGGGAGGAGGACCGTGGAGTACGTGCACCCGGTGTGGGCCATCGACACCTCCAAGCTCTCCTCCGTCACCATCAGCCGCGACACCCAGAAGCACTACGATGTGAGGACCAAGTGCCTGGCCAAGTTCTCCTCCATATACGGCCCTCTGCCTCAAAAATGGGAGTTTGGCAGGCGACAAGATGGCTGGGACAAATAGCCTGGGCTCTGGACAGTGGGGGCGGGAAACAATACACAGCCAACAGATGCAAATGCTTAGAACTTTTTTTGTTGTTGGTCCCGTGGGAAGTTTTGCAGCATGGGACGGGGAATGCTATAACCTTGTTGGTAGAAGTGTCTATTAGATTTTGCTAGAAGCCTAGAGTGCAGTAGATCAAGATCTGTTCCCAGTGTCTGATTCTCCAGGAACTTGTGAGATCAAATGCTCATATAGGCCAGCTGCAATGCGCCAAGATTCAATTGGGTCATATGCCTGTCGTTCTTCTTTTCTCATAGATCTTCTTTTTGTGCTCGTTTTCCAATTGTAAATGGTGTGTTTTTGCTTGTGTACATTGCTAGGAATACATCTAGATGTTCTACAATTTTGTGGCGTGAGGCAGCGAGACTGGCCTCACCAAATTTCGCTGAATAAATTGCATGCAAGCAATCAAAGCAATCCAACCTAAAAGTGCAACACCAAATTCTCCATCACAAGAAAGTACGACCCTACAACTATCAGCAGATGAACAAACATGAGACAGAGTTTCGTTTTTTCCTTCTCAAGTCACTAATTTACCTAATCTTCGAACATGACACGACTGAGGGAGCACCGAACAAAGTTTTTAGTTACACAACAGGAGGTGAACGATCTAACTGAGGATGCCACTGCAGCTTTTGTTCGCACATCAACTTATTTCTTCCTTCCACTGGTTGATTTTGTCTTTTTGCCAGCAGCTGCACTGGCTGGTTTCTCTAAAATTTCCTGCGATTCATACCGTACAAAAATTCATGTGCTGAAAATTCTCGCGGAAAGCAAAAAATCATGTGCTGAAATGTTGTCACACAGAAAAAAGATATAGTACTACCCCTGTAGTGCAAATGCATTGTTAGTGCACAATTCCATGCTAAACACAATCTATAGGAGTCCCAGAGGGGAAATCTTCTAGAATTACTTCGGCACCACGCTCCGTTGTTGCACCCGCGTTTCCGGCAGTTCCGCAATCTATTGCCTCTCCGACTGAGGTATCCCTCCCCACACATCCCTAAGGCGTCCACCCATCTGCTAATGCCCTCATGTCATCGGGTGTGATTACCCTTTTTTCTGGACGAAGGCAGCTGAACTAGATGAATATACCAACAGAGTATTTACCAAATCTGAAGGTGCTACAATTGATCTACTCATCTTTACCCTGATTTGAATAATTGTCAGTGTGTGAACATGTTACTTAGCATCTTTTCCAATGTATGCGATGGGTTCAGCTAGAGAAATTTTGAAGCAATTAAGATGGAGATTTGTATCATATCCTGCTGTTGTGTGTGATGTTCTTTACTCTGCTTGTGGCAATTTTGTACACGGAGATATGGTTTGGATCAGTTATGTGATGTTCTGTCATGTTTTTTGCGCTCCTTCTTAACAGAGAAAATTTTAGATATGTGTACTGATTATTGGTACCGGCACTGATCGATTGATAATTTGTGTGTTGTCTACAATCTCACATTTGCAGTTTTGAGCATTGTTCTCTCCTTCTTTTCTTGATAAAAAATGAATTCTTCAACTTTGTTTTCTCATGATCACATCTTAAGTTGTAAGGATATTTTAATAATACATTGATATTTTAGTAATACATTGCCCCAAAAGGCAATTCGCTTTTACGTTTATTCCAAAAGTTCAATCTTTCACCTTATTTTCTTTAAAGGTTGAATGTTTCATGTATAAATGATATGCATTGTGATATTTCTTAACTTGAATATGAATATTTCACCTTATTTTCCTTAAAGGTTGAATGTTTCATGTATAAATGATATGCATTGTGATATTTCTTAACTTGAATATGGATAGACAACCATATACCCTCACAAGTAAGCGATGTGGACCTATGTGTAAGGAAGATAGCGCATGTGATTTTTTCTCCCGTTGCAACGCACGGGCACATTTACTAGTAGAGTGCTAGTTGCTTTGTGTCAAATTGTGCCATCACCTTGCCAAATAGGTTTTGCATCTTAGTTCTATTTACTGTTAAATATACTATGATGTTGTAAATTGTTGTGATTCCCCTTTGTGAATTTTACTAAGTGTGAGAGTATGCAATTATTAATATGCCATATTTAGAGGATGCTACCATGGATTCTATGGAGTTTTAGCTCATGCTTAGTGAGAGTGATTTGTAGTAGTTGTTGCCCTCAATCATCGTGTTAACTTACATACCGTGAAACTATTTATAGAGTAGAGTTTTGCTGATGTCAACATGCCACTAGGTTAAAAACTGCAAGTGCAAACTGAGATTTTCACTTAGTCCTAATTTGTGATGTTCTTGCCATGTTGGGAGATTGATTGCCATTGTTTCATGAACATATCCATGTTGTCGTTAGTTAGGGATTATTGTGCTCTTTGATAGCTTCATATTCATGTCTTGGTTTAACTTGTTGAGTGGATGTAACTACTAGTTTGCACATCAACAAAGTGATATGATCTGTTTGTGGACAAAATGGTTGATGTTTTGTTTTGTGCTTTGTGTGAGTAGTGATTCTTTGTTTTGCATGTATTTTAGGTCTATTGCACCTAGAATTTCATGACCCATGCATTGGCATACTTGTAGTGCGAAGAAAATGCCCATAGCTCCCTCTCAAATGTTGTTTAGTCATTGTTGCCTTCCGTTTCTTGTTTTGCGGATTCTGAGAAATCCGTAGCTCATTTTGTGATGTTCCTTATATTTTTCTGCACCGTTTTCTCATGATGCATCCATTTATGCCATGATCATGCATGTACAAATAAATAAACTTGAAGTTCTGTTAAGAATGCTAAACAACATAATAAATGCATGAGAAAGGTGACTAGCTAGCATTGGCATGCTCCTTTCATACCCACACTCATGCATCACGTCGTTTGAAGCATTGAACCTTTATGTGTGTTCATTTGACGTGTATTTTATTTGGGTAGTATCGGGAGCTGAGAACTAGTGCGAGGATCCCGTTGAGTACGTTCCTGAAGAGCAAGAGTTGTACCCGTGAGAAGAAGCATCACGCAAGATGACCGTGACCTTGATATCGTTTCTAATTTTGCTCTGCTTAGATGTCTCATTCCTATTGCTATTTTCCACTTGCGACCACCTGAATATTAAGCCTCCAAACATTGACATGAAAAGCCTCTAACCCCTTCACAACCTAGCAAACATTGATTGGCTAAGATAGTGCTTGCTCAACCATCTTATAGCATTGCTAGTTCAAGGTGCAGGCTGATCCATGGGTTAACATGCCCTATTGAATATCATCTATTTACTGCTATTTAATTTAATGCACCTATATACTTGGTAAAAGGCGGAAGGCTTGGTATTTTGATGGGTGTTTTGTTCTTCTTTTGCTGCCTTAGATTCGGCTACCGGTGTTACGTTCCATATTGAGCGCTCCTAACACGATTGGGGTTATCAGGACCCCCTTGATAACTCGTTTTGGTTTCAGAACTGTATGGCAAGGCCCAACTTTGGTACTAAATTTTCTAAACAACTTAATAATAATAAAGCATAGGGAATAGCTACCCCGAGGATACTTAATAAACACCTGAGCCACTCCTCATGAGTGTTGGTCCAACCCACGGCACTGTGCGGGGCCAACCCAAGGCAACTTAGGTGATCTCTATCAGGCCCTCTACACTATCTTATTTGACGTGTCCTCAGACTGGTCTACACGGCTCTTATCGGGTTCGTCGACATGTCCGGCGGTCTTGTTGGATTTTTATTTACCTTCTCGAGGTGTCTTGTGCATCGGGATTCGGATGATACTTTGGGATATCTCAAGGGTGAGGTTTTCGACTAAGGAATCCAAGGAGGTCACGGGTTTTCTGTGGTCGAGGCTTCCTATGCAGCTTGTGGTAATTTGTGATGGACTAGTTGGAGCACCCCTGTAGGGTTAGTATATTTCATAAAGTCGTGTCCGCGGTTATGTGGCAACTTGAAACTTTGTTTAACATCTGATTCTAGAAAACTTGAAGTAAACTTAATTAAAATATGCCAGCTTTGTGAGTAACCGTGACTGTCTCTTTCGTGATCTCGTTCTCTCACTAAGGACACGTTGGGGTTATGACTGATGTAAGTAGGTGTTCAGGATCACTTAATGATCATTAGGTAGATCATGACCGTCATGCGTAGACCACCCACATTACATTATGTTCTCATAAGTTAACCACCTTATATGCTTAGTGCTGTTGAAACCTCAACATTTTACCTTCCACACCCAATAACTTGAATAGTACTGGTACCATGGTCGCAAGATTGTTGAGTCCCTGTGGCTCACAGATTACTAGAACACCATAGGTCCAGGTACCACAGATCCATAGGCGTTTGACGCTATGTAGTTTCAGTGGGAGTTCGATGAAGGCAGTGGCCCATGTACGTGACGTACCCCAATGATTAGAGGACCTTCGTCGTCTCCTGGGCTAGCGAGGTAGATTCATTGCATTTTGTTGTTTATCTTGTCAGTAGCTGGACCCTGTCTTATGGATGATCGAAATAAAGTTGTGTGACTTGTAACTTAACTTGTGGTGAGTGTAAGCAATTCCATATACTCATCTATTCATGTATGTATTCCAATGAGTTTTGTACTTGTGAAACGCTAAGATGCGCCTCTATCCATTTTAAGGCCTCATCTCCCAATATGGATAGTGTCTCATCTTGGTCGTTACAAAGCCGTCAATGCTTGCCTGAAAAAAATAACTGATACGTCTCTGTCGTATCTACTTTTCCAAACTCTTTTGCCCTTGTTTTGGACTCTAATTTGCATGATTTGAATGGAACTAACCCGGACTAACGTTGTTTTCAGCAGAATTGCCATGGTGTTGTTTTTGCGCAGAAATAAAAGTTCTCGGAATGACCTGGAAATTTACGGGGATTTTGTGGAATATATAAAAATGCTGGCGCAAGAATCAACGGAGGTAGTGGAGCATGGAGCCCACAAGCCCACCAGGCGCGGGCCCCCCTGGCCATGCCTGGCAGGCTTGTGGGGCCCACGAAGCTCCACCGCCTCCAATCTCAGCTCTATTTAGCCTCTTTCATCCGGAAAAAAAATGAGGGAGAAGAGTTCATCGCGTTTTATGATACGGAGGCGCCACCACCTCCTGTTCTTCCTTTGGAGGGCCGATCTGGAGTCCGTTCTAGGCTCCGGAGAGGGGGGATCGTCGCCATCGTCATCACCAACCTTCCTTCATCGCCAATTCCATGATGCTCTTCACCGTTCGTCAGTCATCTCATCGTAGGCTTGCTGGACGGTGATGGGTTGGATGAGATCTATCATGTAATCGAGTTAGTTTTGACGGGGATTGATCCCTAGTATCCACTATGTTCTGAGATTGATGTTGCTACTACTTTGCCATGCTTACTGCTTGTCACTAGGGCCCGAGTGCCATGATTTCAGATCTGAACCTATTATGTTCTCGCCAATATATGTGTGTTCTTGATCCTATCTTGCAAGTTGTAGTAACCTACTATGTGTTATGACCCGGCAACCCCGGAGTGACAATAGCCGGAACCACTCCCCGAGATGACCATAGTATGAGGAGTTCATGTATTCACCAAGTGTTAATGCGTTGGTCCGGTTCTTTATTAAAAGGAGAACCTTAATATCCCGTAGTTTCCATTAGGACCCCGCTGCCATAGGAGGGATGGACAATAGATGTCATGCAAGTTCTTTTCCCTAAGCATGTATGACTACATACAGAATACATGCCTACATTACATTGACGAACTAGAGCTAGTTACATATCTCTCCATGTTATAACTGTTGCATGATGAATAGCATCCAGCATAATCATCCATCACCGATCCAATGCCTATGAGTTTTTTTCCTACGGGTCCTTGTTAAGTTACTTTGCCGCTACTGCTATCACTGCTGCTACTGTTACTCTGTTGCTACTGCTGTTACTTTGCTGCTACTGATGTCACTTTGTTGCTACTGGTTACCGTTGGTACTGTTGCTATCACACTACCTTGCTACTGATACTTTGTTGCAGATACTAAATCTTTCAGTGGTGGTTGAATTGACAACTCAACTGCTAATACTTGAGAATATTCTTTGGCTTCCCCTTGTGTCGAATCAATAAATTTGGATTGAATACACTACCCTCGAAAACTGTTGCGATCCCCTATACTTGTGGGTTATCAAGACCTTTTTCTGGCGCCATTGCCGGGGAAGCACAGCTATATTCTCTGAGTCACTTGGGATTTACGTCTGCTGGTCACTATGAGGAATCCGAAAGATCTAAGAACTAAAGTCTTGCCCTCAACTACGAGGAAAGGTAAGGAACTGCCATCTAGCTCTGCACTTGATTCACCTTCAGTTATGAGTAAGTTTGCGACACCACCTCCTGCTAGAAATCTTGATATGTCGCCTGTGCTTGATGATGCTACTTCTGCTTCCCATGATGCTTATGATGATGCTATGCTTCATACTGCTTTGCCACTAGGTGCATTCCTTGATGCACAAATTGCTAGAGTTGCTTCTAGATGTGATGATACTTCTGAAACTGCTGAGATTATTGAAGTAGAACCTGCTATTTTGCCTACTAGAACTAGCTCTCCTAGATATGAATTGCCTGATATGCCTGAGTGTTATGTTATGGAGGGAGAGATAGCTGAGGACTTTCTTGCTTGTAAGGATAGCTATGATGTTGAGAAATTACTGCGCAAGTGGAAAGAAAAATCTCTGAACGCTAGGATGAAATACGACACGAAGTTTGCTACTTCGCCTATCTTTGTGACCGATAAGGATTATGAATTCTCTGTCGACCCTGAGTTAATCACTCTGGTCGAATATGATCCTTTTCATGGTTATAGTCTGAAACAGTTGTAGCCCATCTTACCAAATGCTGCTGCAACAAAAGTCCTTCCGTGGTGCGTAGGAATTCTTCTTGTTACTTCTCAGGTTTGCGTCGGTTTTTTTCCCTTGAAGAGGAAAGGGTGATGCAGCACAGGAGTGGTAAGTATTTCCCTCAGTTTGAGAACCAAGGTATCGAACCAGAAGGAGGGCCTCGTCAAGTCCAAAGTACCTGTGCAAACACAAACAAGCTTGCACCCAACGCTTCAAAGGGGTTGTCAATCCCTTCAAGATTGTTTGCAAAGTGAGATCTGAAGGCGGAAAGTGCAACGAAGTAAAAAGTGTAAGGCTGAAAATATGGTGTGTAGTAGACCCTCGGGGCCATAGTTTTCACTAGAGGCTTCTCTCAAAATAGCAAGTATTACGGTGGGTGAACAAATTACTGTCGAGCAATTGATAGAACCGCGCAAAGTCATGACGATATCTAAGGCAATGATCATACATATAGGCATCACGTCCGAGACAAGTAGACCGATACTTTCTGCATCTACTACTATTACTCCACACATCGACCGCTATCCAGCATGCATCTAGTGTATTGAGTTCATGACGAACAGAGTAACGCGTTAAGCAAGATGACATGATGTAGAGGGATAATCTCAAACCAATGATGAAAACCCCATCTTTTTATCCTTGATGGCAACAACATGATGTGTGCCTCGCTACCCCTTCTGTCACTGGGTGAGGTCACCGCACGGTATGAAACCAAAACTAGGCACTTCTCCCATTGCTTGATACTGCTTTGCCACTAGGTGCATTCCTTGATGCACAAATTGCTAGAGTTGCTGCTAGATGTGATGATACTTCTGAAACTGCTGAGATTATCGAAGTAGAACCTGCTCTTTTGCCTGTTAGAACTAGCTCTCCTAGATATGAATTGCCTGATATGCCTGAGGGTTATGTTATGGAGGGAGAGATAGTTGAGGATTTTCTTGCGTGTAAGGATAGCTATGACGTTGAGAATTTACTGCGCAAGTGGAAAGAAAAATCTCTGAACGCTAGGATGAAATACGACCCGAAGTTTGCTACTTCGCCTATCTTTGTGACCGATAAGGATTATGAATTCTCTGTTGACCCTGAGTTAATCACTTTGGTCGAATCTAATCCTTTTCACGGTTATGAGTCTGAAACTGTTGTAGCCCATCTTACCAAACTGCACGATATAGCCACCCTATTCACGAGTGAGGAAAAGATCCGCCACTACTATATCCTTAAGTTGTTTCCTTTCTCGCTAAAGGATGATGCTAAAACTTGGTTCACTTCTCTTGCTCCTGGTTGTGTGCGTAGCCCCCATGATATGATCTACTACTTCTCTGAGAAATATTTCCCTGCCCATAAGAAGCAAGCTGCCTTGCAGGAAATATACAACTTTGCGCAAGTTGAAGAAGAGAGTCTCCCACAAGCTTGGGAGAGGCTTGTCCAGCTACTGAATGCTTTGCGTGATCACCCTCTTGAGAAGAATGAAATACTTGATATCTTCTATAATGGACTTACCGATGCTTCTAGAGACCACCTAGATAGTTGTGCTGGTTGTGTTTTTAGGGAACGAACTGTAGAACAAGCTCAGATCCTATTGAATAACATCTTGTGCAATGAGAATGCTTGGACTATTCCCGAACCACCTCCTAAGACAACTCTAAATAAAAGAGGTATTCTATTCCTCAGTCCTGAATATATGCAAGAAGCTAAGAAATCTATGAAAGAGAAAGGCATTAAATCTGAAGATGTCAAAAATCTACAACCTATCGAAGAGATCCATGGTCTTGATAACCCGATACAGGTAGTAGAGGTAAATTCTCTTCGTAGATTCGATGAGAGTGATATTCCTTTTGATAAACCTGCTAGCTTATGCCTGGAAGAATTTGATAACTTTGTTGCCAAACAACAAAGTTTCAATGATTATGTTAGCACACAATTGGAACAGAATGCTCGTATGCTTAGTCATTTGATTGCTTGTGTGGATAGAAATGTCAATGATCTTAAGCTTCTGAGTAAACATGCCTCTATGTTTACTACTCAAGTAGAACAAGTACTTAAGGCTCAAAATGACTTGCTCAACGAGTTGAATGACAATTCTGTCAGAGTCGTCACTAGAGGCGGTAGAATGACCCAGGAACCTTTGTATCCCGAGGGTCATCCTAAGAGAGTTGAACAAGATTCTCAAGGAGTTAGCACTGATGCACCTAGTCATCCTGGAAAGAAGAAGAAAGATGATAGGAACCTGCACGCTAGCAACCCTGATGCTGTTACACCTGAGAGTCCAAACGATGTATGTGCCTCTGATGCTGAAACACAATCTGGTGATGAACATGAGCCTAATGATAATATCAATCGTGATGTTCATGATGATGCTCAACCTAGCAAAGATAAGGATGTGGAGATTGAACCTATTGATCTTGATAACCCACAACCTAAGAATAAGAGATACGATAAGAACGATTTCGCTACTAGGAAGCATGGTAAAGAAAGGGAACCATAGGTTCAGAAACCCATGCCCTTTCCTCCCAAACCATCCAAGAAAAAGGATGATGAGGATTTTGAGCGATTTGTTGAAATGATTAGACATGTCTTTCTACAAATGTGTTTGATAGATATGCTCAAAATATCTCTGTATGCTAAGTACATGAAGGATATTGTGACCAATAAGAGGAGGATACCTGAGGTTGATATTTCCACCATGCTCGCTAATTATACCTTCAAGGGTGGAACTCCTAAGAAACGAGGTGATCCCAGAGTACCCACTATACCTTGCTCCATTAAAGGCAACTATGTTAGAACTGCTTTATGCGACCTTGGAGCCAGTGTTAGTGTTATGCCTCTCTCTCTTTATCATAGACTTGAAATGGATAAGTTGACACCCACTGAAATCTCTGTGCAAATGGCCGACAAATCAACTGCTTTTCCTATTGGCATTTGCGAGGATGTGCCTATTGTGGTTGCTAACGTTACTATCTTGATGGACTTTGTTATCCTGGATATTCCCGAGGATGATGCCATGGTGGTCATCCTTGGAAGACCCTTTCTAAACACTACAGGGGCTGTTATTGATTGCAACAAAGGCAATGTCACTTTCCATGTCAACGGTAATGAGCATACGGTGCACTTTCCGAAGAAACAATATCGAGTACATTGCATCAATGCTATCGAAAAAACTTCATCGATTCTTATTGGGAGCTTTAAATGCCCTATACCTCCTGTCAAGATGAAGTATGATTTGCTTGTTGGGGATATCCACATCCCCATTGAGGTAACCTAGTGACTATTCAAGAATTCTCCGTTTCCTTTTGCGATTCAAAAAAGTTTGTCAACGAGACTTGATCAACCTCATTGACGGATTTCTTTCGATGACCATGAAATGGATGAATCGAGGAGTCACAAACCTCTGTTCCAAGCTTTCACCTTCGGTTGCTTAGAAGAAAAATGATAGATTTAGTTTTGTTTTCCCTGTTTTCTACTTTTAGCGTCTCGTAGAAAAGTACCCCAAAAATAAAAGTTCTCCGAATGTCTTGAAAATCAAGTATGATTTTTTCTAGAATTTTTGAAAAATACTGAGACGAAAAGCTAGTCAGGGGGCTGCACCAGTGGGCCACAACCCCTGGAGGCGCGGGCACCCCCCTCGCTGCGCCTACCAGGCTTGTGGGTCCCACGTGCATCCCCTCCACTTATTCTAGCTCCCATCTGCTTCTCCTACCTCCAGAAATAATTGTTTCGCAGCTCAAACCCGTGTTCTTAGTCTTCTTGCTGGGATTTTCGATCTCCTTGTGCAAAGCTCAATTCACCAAATTGTTTTGGGGAAATTGCGCCTTGGTAAGTGACTCTTCCATTGGTCCAATTAGTTTTTGCTCTAGTGCATCATACGTGGCGTATTTTTGCTGCCTTGGCGACCCTATTCTTGAGCTTTGCATGCTAATTTTAGCTGGTCCCAAGTAGTTTTGATGCGTGATATGGCTTCTAGGCACTTGAGGAAGTAGTTGCTATGAGTTTAGTTGAGCCTTGTTCACTTTTCCTTAGAATCACTAAAAATTTCAGAAATTTTCGGAGGTAGAGAATGGAAAAGATGAGGAGGTTATTAAGAGGCTCTTCAAGCCGTGACCCCAAGGATGATGGGAATGAGAAGAAGAAACCCAAGTATCTGGTCCCCCGAGTTGCAGAAGTTCGAGCATGCGAGTGGCCAAGCGATGTGTTCTTACACGCCGCCGGACTTTATGAGGACTTCTATTACTTTGCGGAGAACGCAGGCCTTACCGCCTTCGTTGAAGATAAGTGCCCGCAATACCTCCTCCTCACTAATATTTTCGTGCAAACCTTTAACTTCTATCCAAGGAAGAATCCTCCTATGGTTGAGTTCAAATTATATGATATCCCCCAGCGCATGTCACTCCAGGTTTTTTGCAATGTTTGCAAATTGCCTTTTGTTAGAGATATTCATGAACCTCGTCCACGGGACTTGGAGGCTTTCATCGATACAATTGTTGTAGGAGAGGAGAGAGGAGTGTCTTGCGCTAGAGCTGCTAGCATACATTTTCCCGTGCTTCGGTACTTCTCATTATTCATGGGAAAATGTTTGATTGGCCGTGGGAAAGCTGGGTCCCTTAGCTCCCCAGATCTTGCGGTCTTGCTCGAAGCCCTTTATAATGATAAAACTTATTGCTTGGGCGCTATAGTAGCTCAACGGTTGAACACGAACCGTTCGAAAGGCGTTGTCTATGGAGGTATCTATGCTACTCGTCTTGCTAGACATTTTGACATACCCATTAGACTGGACGAGGAAGAAGAGATTCTTCTTCCCAAGAGATATCTAGATTATGATAGCATGGTTCGCCATGACTTTCTTGATAGAGATATAAATAGAAGGATGATTTATAACCTGGTATTTAGTCAGGGTACTCATGAGACTATTACTTTGCCTGCTCCTTCTTTGTTCAATCTTCATACATGCAGGTACATTATTATGCCCTCGGACATCTACGCATATTGGGGCATAGCCCAACCACAGGTGCCCGTGCCCGAGCCACCAGTCGAGTACCAGACGCCAGTTTATCAGTGGGAGCCAGAGGAGCTCACACAGCAGTGGCACCGTCAGTACACTCTGGAGTACCCCGGAGCTGGTTATTTCCCTCCTTGGGAGTAGACCAACTTAGGCCAAAAGCCTAAGCTTGGGGGAGTACGTGTTTCTCACCGACTTTATATTCTTGCTTACACTTTCACTTTGTTAATCGATGTTCACACTTTGCCACTGTATCATCCATGCTAGTTTATTTCTTTTTCTCGTTTTCTTTTCGTGTGTTTGTCTAGTTTGAGAAAAAACAAAAAGATTTCTTGTTCTTCTTTTGCTTGTTGGGAGCTTTCCCGTGTAAATAGTTTTCTTTTTCTTTGGGTCAAGGTAGAAGACCAGGGTTACAATGTTTAGTGGCTCTCGCATGCATATCTGTTTATCTGTCAAAGAGCCATATTACTTTGTCTTCTCCTTTGTGTTTGCTTGTAGATTCCAGCTTAGTCCAATGCACGAGCACTCTTATTATTGTTCACATCATTCGGTCCTGCAAGTGAAAGGCAATAATGACGATATATGATGAAGTGACTGAGCCTGGAAAAGCTGGTATGAACTCGGTCTATTTTGTTTTTGTAAATATGAATAGCTCATCGTTCCTAGTTCAACTTTGTTGTGAGAGAAACATGTTTGCAATGACAACTTAGAGATCATAGTTTCTGATGCCATGCTTAATTATCTAGGAGCTTACAATGGTTTGCCTTGGATGCCAACATGAATTTTGAGATGACTATGATGTAGTATGATAGGATGGTATCCTCCTTTGAATGATTCAAGTTGCTTGACTTGGCTCATGTTCACGCATGTAGTTGAAAAAAAATCAACATAGCCTCTATGATATTCATGTTCATGGTGATTTATGTCCTACTCATGCTTGCACTCAATGTTGGTTAATCTCAATGCATTTTGATGACTGTTGTCGCTCTTTAGTTGCCCGCTTCCCAATCTTTTGCTAGCCTTCACTTGTACTAAGCGGGAATACTGCTTGTGCATCCACTTCCATAAACCCAAAGTTGTTCCATATGAGTCCACCATACCTACCTATATGCGGTATCTACCTGCCGTTCCAAGTAAATTTGCATGTGCCACTCTCTAAACCTTCAAGAAATAATCTGTTTTGCATGCCTGAACCGCTCATGTGGTGATAGGGGGCTATCAGTATCTTCCATGCTAGGCGTGTTACCCTCGGTATGTGTTTATTCACTATCATTCACGAGAAAAGGGTCGGTAATTGGAATGCCTAGTTCCATGCTCAAATCAAAAAGATAATTGCAAACAAAACTCCCCCTGGATTGATGTTGGTATTGACGGCACCCGAGGATTCGGCTAGTCATGGAGTGTGATTGATCGGTGGTGAGGGAGTCAAAACTTTACTTTTCTGTTCGGGAACCGCCTATAGCATGTGTAGAGTGGAAGATGGTGAAAACTCTTGGTCATTGCGTTGACAATGAAAGCATGCACCCAGAATTATTATCTATGTCTTCAAAGCTTGATCTCTGGCACCTCTTCAAATCAATGCTTCCCTCTCCGAAGGGCGTGTCTATTTATGTTCCTGTTGAGTCATCCTCTTCTTATAAAAGCACCAATTAGAGAGCAACTCTGTCATTTTTATGCTTTGCTTTTGATTGATGTTGAGTACGACTGTGACTGGATCTTCTTTGCCATGAATTACAATGTTTAGTCAGCCCTTGGTCTTTGAAGGTGCTCTGCATTTATGTTTTGCGGTCTCAGAAAGAGCTAGCGAGATACCGTCTGTTCGTACTACTTCATGATTGTTTTGATTGAAGTGTTGACGTTCGAGACTTATTATTATTTGATCGCTAGTTGATTATGCCTTTGATATGAGTTTACCATGAAACCTAGATGTCATTTGCTTATGTGGTTAGCTTGTGATCTTGCTGAAATTCTGGATATGAGTTAGACATAGTTGCAACAACAAGATAAAACAGAGTTCCTAAAAGTTTTTCTTTTGTCTGAATTGCTTGAGGACAAGCAAGGTTTTAAGCTTGGGGGAGTTGATACGTCTCCGTCGTATCTACTTTTGCAAACTCTTTTTGCCCTTGTTTTGGATTCTAATTTGCATGATTTGAATGGAACTAACCCGGACTAGCGATGTTTTCAGCAGAATTGCCATGGTGTTGTTTTTGCACAGAAATAAAAGTTCTCGGAATGACCTGGAAATTTACGGGGATTTTTTGTGGAATATATAAAAAATACTGGCGCAAGAATCAACGGAGGAAGTGGAGCATGGAGCCCACAAGCCCACCAGGCGCGGGGCCCCCTGGCTGCGCCTGGCAGGCTTGTGGGGCCCATGAAGCTCCAGCGCCTCCAATCTCAGTTCTATTTAGCCTCTTTCATTCGGAAAAAAATCAGGGAGAAGAGTTCATCGCGTTTTACGATACGGAGGCGCCTCCACCTCCTGTTCTTCCTCTGGAGGGCAGATCTGGAGTCCGTTCTAGGCTCCGGAGAGGGGAGATCGTCGCCATCGTCATTACCAACCTTCCTTCATCGCCAATTCCATGATGCTCTTCACCGTTCGTGAGTAATCTCATCGTAGGCTTGCTGGACGGTGATGGGTTGGATGAGATCTATCATGTAATCGAGTTAGTTTTTATGGGGATTGATCCCTAGTATCCACTATGTTCTGAGATTGATGTTGCTACTACTTTGCCATGCTTAATACTTGTCACTAGGACCCGAGTGCCATGATTTCAGATCTGAACCTATTATGTTCTTGCCAATATATGTGTGTTCTTGATACTATCTTGCAAGTTGTAGTCACCTACTATGTGTTATGACCCGGCAACCCTGGAGTGAAAATATCCGGAACCACTCACGGAGATGACCATAGTATGAGGAGTTCATGTATTCACCAAGTGTTAATGCGTTGGTCCGGTTCTTTATTAAAAGGAGAACCTTAATATCCCGTAGTTTCCATTAGGACCCCACTGCCACGGTAGGGATGGACAATAGATGTCATGCAAGTTCTTTTCCCTAAGCATGTATGACTACATACGGAATACATGCCTACATTACATTGACGAACTGGAGCTAGTTACATATCTCTCCGTGTTATAACTGTTGCATGATGAATAGCATCCGGCATAATCATCCATCACCGATCCAATGCCTACGAGTTTTTTCCTACTGGTCCTTGTTACGTTACTTTGCCGCTACTGCTGTCACTTCTGCTACTGTTACTCTGTTGCTACTGATGTCACTTTGTTGCTACTGGTTACCGTTGCTACTGTTGCTATCACACTACCTTGCTACTGATACTTTGTTGCAGATACTAAATCTTTCAGGTGTGGTTGAATTGACAACTCAACTGCTAATACTTGAGAATATTCTTTGGCTTCCCCTTGTGTCGAATCAATAAATTTGGGTTGAATACCCTACCCTCGAAAACTGTTGTGATACCCTATACTTGTGGGTTATCAATAACCCTTCCTCAAAAATAGTCAACGTTTGAGGATTATCATGGAATCCTAAATCATCATCCTTGGCATAGTTTTCTAGCTAGGGAGGAGGGCGGTTAATTTTGTCTACCCAGCGCCTCCATTCATGTTGGTGCTAAGTTTTAAAGATTCAATCAGCCAAAAATCACTATGAATGAAAATTGGAATTAGGGAAACATGGATATACTTACCCATTCGATGGGGTTGTGGTTTGAGAAGCTTTCCTTCGTGTTCGAACTAATGAAATCCTCCTTTTCACCTTTGTAGAGGTCGGCTAATATAGCAACCAATACTGCTAGTCTGGCAGGACCCTCGTGCTTATACCGAGTGGCATCACTTGAACCATTATATTGCCACATGGGATGGGATCTTTGTTGGATGGGTTGAACACATCGTTTTATGGTCGCGGCCATCACGTCGATAATGGTAAGCTTAAAATGTGCCAATAGTTTCACCTTGGCAACCAACTGTCTCACCTCCGAGATGTCCCCTTGAGAAGAGCTCCTCGTTCGCGAGTTAAACCACTTCTTAATGGGAGCATTTGAAAATTTGGAGAGACGCCTCAGAACAAGATCGAATAAAGGAACATCTTCAATATAGAACCATTCTGAGGTCCACTCTTTGAAGGCTGCCTTCGGGGTCCCTACCAAATACCCTATTCCTGTTATGCGCCATACTTCAGCTCCGCTTACTTCGGAAATAGTCCCAACTTGGGTTCGGGGGACAAGGCAGAAGAACTTCCTCCAGAGATTAAAATGGGCTTCACAACCCAGAAGCATCTTGCAAAGAGCGACAAAGCCCGAAATGTGGAGGATGGATCCAGGGGTGAGATGGTGGAGTTGAATCCCATAAAACTTTGATAATCCCCTTAAAAGGGAAAATAGGGAAGCCTAAACCTCGTAAAAGGAAAGGAATGAAGCATACCCTCTCCTCCTTGCGGGGGTAGAGAATTTCTCAGGAAGGCCTCGCCTTTAGCGAAGGTTAATCCAGAATGGGAGGGCGCCAGATCTGAGCAGGGTAAATACCTTTGCACTTCAAGTTCGCGTAGAAAAAGGTGCGGGACAAAACCATGAGGGCCCAATCGCCTCGCAGAGGACCATGAGGGCGCGAGGAATAACCTGGAGCACTCGCCATGACTCTATCTCTCTTTTTTCTCGAAGTTTGATGGGATGGGAAGTGTTGCTAGAAACGCGTGTGGTTTATATAATAAGTGGATTCTCCCATTATGCATAGGGGAGTTTCTTTGGAAAGATAATTGGAACCTCCTATCTCTTATTGGTGCACTCGAATCAAGGGGGTGGTTTACCCTGCGGAGTAAATATTCATTTTTGTGGGCCCGGCGACGTTTCGTCAATAACGAATGCGGCACAAGCCAGACTGGCGTCAGTCGAACATAGGGATGAGAAAAACTCGCCCCACAATCCGAAGACTATGAATGTATGAAAATGATGAATGAAGACTCTGGCAATGAAGACTGTGGCATTGGAGGCCAGTTCGGGGGCTACTAAGAGAGTCCGGGACTAAGGGGTCCTCGGGCCGCTTGCCTATTTCCATGGGTCGGACTCCTGGGCCATTCTATCATAATTATTCGACTACAAATGAATAAATTATGTTGTATTCAAGATGGACACTTCTGAAGACTTGGCATGTACTCCTTGGTTACGTAGTGGTCGGCATATTCCCTCCTTGATGTATAACCGACGTTGTGTAACCCTGGCGCCCTTGGTATCTATATAAACCAGAGGGCTTTTTAGTTCATAGGACAGATTAAGCACACTACTGCTAGGGTTTAGACCATAACATCTGATCTCGAGTTAGATCAACTCTATACTTTGTACCCCACTATCAATATAAACAAGAGCATGATGTTGGGTTTTACCTCTATCAAGAGGGCCCGAACCTGGATAAATACCATCTCCCTTGTCTCATGTTACCCGTTGATCCAAGATTCACAGTTTGCACCCCCTACTCGTGGTCCGACAGTTTTGACACCGACAATGGAATCATCACCAAGCCTCTCACCCAACTCCTCGCCAAGAAGGGTTTTGCCTGGTTTTCTCCAGCACAAGCCTCCTTTGACTTACTCAAGGAAACCATGTTGCACACACCGGTGTTGGCGCTTCCAGATTTCTCATGTCCCTTCTTCGTCAAGACGGATGTGTGCGACACTGGAGTAGGAGTCGTGCTGGTTCAGGATAGCCACCCTGTCACCTACCTCGGCAAGGCATTATAGGTGCGGAACTAGATGCTCTTCATCTATGAGAAGTAGTTTCTCGCGGGGAACATGGTGGTGGACAAGTGGCACACTTATCTCCAGCGTGCCCCCTTCGTCATCATCACAGACCACAAGAGCTTATGCAACCTCGGTGACCAGCAATTGAACACACAGCTCTAGGAGAAGGCGATGTGCAAGTTAGTGGGACTCCAATTCTCCTTCAAATATCGCCCACGTGTCGACAATGGCATGGCGTACGCGCTCTCCCACATCGACCATCTGCACCCTCGGTGCTCTGTCCACCTGCCGACCCCAATGGTTACAAGAGGTGGCAAATTCCTATGATACTGATTCCGATGCACAAGATTTGCTTCAACGCCTCGCCATATCCATCCCCAACGAGCAAGGCTACGAGCTCCGCAAAGGGGTCATCTGCTTCCACAACAAGCTCTGGATTAGTGCCAACACCGCACTCCAAACGAAGCTGGTCAGCGCGTATCTGGCCAGCGCTGTGGGTGGCCACTTAGGGATCACCACCACATACGATATGGCGAAGAAACACTTTTCCTAGCGCAGCCTCAAACAAGTTGTGGAAGACTTTGTCTGTCGGTGTGATGTGTACCAACACGCGAAGCATGAGCACCTGAAGACCTCTGTTCTGCTACAGCCGCTACCCGTGCCCACGAAGACCTAGCATGATCTCATGGTGGATTTCGTGGAAGGCGTGCTATTGTCGTAAGGCTATGACGCCATCATGGTCGTTGTTGAATGCTTCACCAAGTATGCACACTTTGTGCCTCTTCACCATCCTTTCACCGCCGCCACTGTCGCCCGCGCCTTCTGGAACAACCTGATCAAATTTCATGGCATGCCTCGCTCCATCGTCTTCGACCGCAACCCGATCTTCACCACCAAATTGTGGCGGGCCATGATGGATGCATTAGGCACCAAGCTCAACTACTCGACAGTGTATGCCCCCAAATAGATGGGCAAACCAAACACGTCAACCAATGCTTGGAGATGTATTTACGATGTGTGATCCACTACACACCCAAGAACTGGTGCAAGTGGATCATGCACTCATTTTATATCTTGAATTGTTATTGAAATTTGCGTTGATCATGTCCATTATGCATTATTATCATATAATTCTTATGCCTTTTCTCCGTGGATATGCAAGGTACATCATGGGGAGGGAAATATCTAGAAACTGGAATTCTCGACCGGGAAACCAAGAAAAACCCAAAAAAATCAGCTTTCTCCAAATGACCTAACACTTTATAGACAATTTTTCTAGAATAATTGAGAATTTCTGGCCAAAAATACAATGGAGAGGGGCCACCAGCTGGGCACAAGCTAATAGGGTGCGCCCCCTATGGTTATGCCCTGATAGCTTGTGGGCCCCAGCTGACCCTCTAGCGACCATATTCTCCTATATGGTGTGCTTTACCCTAGAAAAATCATAAGTTATATTTCGGGACGAAGCACCACCGTCTCGAGGCGGAAACCTAGGCAGAGGCCCTTTTGCTCTCCGAAAAAGAGATTCCGTCGAGGGAATTCCCCTTCGGGAGGGATTAATCAAAGCCATCGTCATCACTGACGCTTCCTCCATCGTGGGAGCACCAATCTTTATCGACATCTACACCAGCACCATCTCATCTCCAACCCTAGTTCGTCACGTGTATTCAATTTTTGTCTCAAAACCTTAGATTGGTACGTCTAGCTTGCTAGTAGTGCTGTGTGACACCCCGGTAAATTAAGCTACAGTAAAGCTTTGTTAATGGTGTCACGTCATCGGGATTACTATTGGTAGTCTCGCGTAGTTTCAAACCGATCCAAATTCAAATTTAAAATAAAATCAAAACAAGAAAAGTTTTCGAATGCGAAAATAAAAATGTCGGGGGAGTTATAAAAGTTCCCCAATAAATTATAAAAGTAAATCGGGCATTCTTAAAATTATTTAAAACCTATGTATTTAAAACATAAACTATATATGGATAATAATAGTTAAAAGAAATAATAATAATAAAAAAGAAAGAAAAAACAAACAAACCCCAACTGGGCCGGTCAACCCACCCAAACAACCCACCTAATTGGGGGGGGGGGATAAACCCCCCTCCTAACCCTAGCCTCACCAACCGCCCCACTCTCTCCCTACCCCCGCCGCCAAGACGAGGGGAACGAACCCCCTCGTGAAACCCCCGCGACACCAACCCCACAAGGGGTTCCTCTGCCTCGCCCCTCACCTACCGCGCATCCCCCTCGCCCCTCACCTACCACGTGACCCCCGTCGCCCGACCCCATCCCCACGTCGCTCCTCTCCCCTGGATCCCATCTGCCCCTCGTCACGCTACCCTCCTCTCGCCACTCCATCCCCTACTCCCGAGAGAACTCCTCTCCCCATCGACCCTGGATCCCGCTTGCCCCCCCCACCTACCGCTCGACCCCCAGCCTCCCCTCGAGCGGCAGCCTCCGTCCCCCATGTCCCAGAATGTCGGCGCCTCCCCTGCGCCACCGCCTCACACAGCCGCCATCGGGGCCTCCCGATCGCCCTCTCCCCCCAGATCCCAGCGCCACCACCCCTCGGCTCCTCTCCCCGTGCCACCCCGGCACAGCCGCATCCCGTCGCCTCGCTCCCTTCCTCTCGTGGCTCGCCCCTCCCCATCGCCTGGAACACCGGCGCTCATCCCTGGCGACCGGAGACCCACTCCCTCCCGATCGGATCCCAGTGACCACCCCTCGGCGGCCCCCCTGCGACCGCGCCAAGGCCGCCTCTTGCTGCCGCGCGCCGTCCCAGGGTCGCACCAGAGCCCTCCAACGGCGTCCTCCCCTAGGCCGCGACGCTACGCTCCGTCGCCGGGCCGCTGCTTCGGCCACCTCCGACCTTGCAAGGGCCGATGCCGCCATGCCCCCGGGACAGCCCCGCACCGCCTTCGCCCCGTCCCCGGCTCCGCCCCGCTGGATCCGCCGGCATTCCTCCTCCTCAACCTCCTCCCCACCGGTCTACGTCTACACCGAGCCTCTTCTTCCCCGTCAAGGTGGTGAGGCACCGCGGCTCCGGCCACCCCTTCCTTCCTTTCCCCGCCCCGGTTTCGTTCCGGCAACTATCGCCTCGTTCGAGCGTCGTTAGGTTCCTGCAGGTGGAGATGGGGTTGCCTCCTTCCTCTCTCTGTTGAGAGAGATGCCACAGAGTTGGCAGAGAGAGAGTTGAGAGATAAGAGAAAATAAAAATAAAAAGATATGTATGTATTATGTATGTATGAATAGATGTGCATGTATGTATGTATTATGTATGTATGTGTATGTATGTATGTATGTATGAGATGCATGTATGTATTTTGTATGTATGCATATATGTAATATCATGTATGTAAGGAAAATACATTACGTATATGTGTGTGTGTGTGACCATGGGCCACAGACCAGTGGGGCCAGCCCCACCCCACTGTCTATGACACCGGGCCCCAACCCCCCTAAACGAATTAATATAAAATAATAAAATAAATAAATAAATAAATAAATATTAATAAAACAAATAATTAGATATATTATTTAATTAATTAGTTAATTAATTAAATAGATAAATTAGAATCTGTGAGTATAGATAATTGATCATCCTATAGCATATGACACGTGGGTCCCCCACTAAATTAATCTGATAAATTAATAAGTAAACCTTAATTAAAAATCAAGTCTATGACACGTAGGACCCACTGGTCAGTTGACCAGTCAACTGTTGATGTCAACATGACATCATGCTGATGTCATAATGGTATTTAAATAATTAATTAAATTTGTTTTTAATTCCTGATTATTGAATAAAACTTTAAAAATTAATATTAAATAAACCGTAAGTCACATCAAAATATTTTCAACATGAAAGTTGATCAGCAGAACGAGACGAACTCGGATACGCGGTCCATTCATCTGTCTCGCCTACCTAGCATAGCAAATGTGGAACTTTTCCATCGTTTTCATTCTCACGAGTAGTAGCCAAAGACCCCAAAAAATCGTCACATATTCTTTCGACCCGTCTATGACGGATGTTGCTGCGTTAGCTCACGCCTAGCCTGCATATTGCCATGGCATGCTTAGTGTTGCACCTGTTGCTGTTATTCATTGTTTCTCCCCCTATTCTTACCGGTAGACCCCGAGACTGACGCTGCTGCCGGGTACAACTACGAACCTGCCAATCAGCCCTTTGCCATAGAGCAACAAGGCAAGCAAACCCCCCTTGATCATTCCTATATCGTCTATGTATTTCTTCCTAGTGCTTGCATTATAATTTTGCTACTGTTGTAGTTAGCTCCTATATCCGATGCATATCCTATTTTTGATGAACTGCTACTTTCAGTACCACACTTTAAACTGTTTAGTATAGGTGGAGCAGTCATCCCCTCTAACCCCTTAGATCAGTTGCCCCGCTTTGTTTTCAAATCTCGATCCCTGATCGACGAGCGAGACCCGACACAGCACTTACACCCCCTTAGTTGTGCGATGCTACACAGATAATATCGGGTACCGAGGGTGACACCTCGCGAAGTACTCCTGATGATATCTCTGTAGTACAGCTAGTCGGTCGTGGTTATCGAGGGTGATTCCTCTTTTCACCATTCTCGATGATGCCTCTGTCGTGCAACCCCTCAAGTGTGGGACCCTCGAGGGTGATTCCTCTAGGTCCACCTTGACGGTTACATCATACGGAATCCAACGAGGGTGATACCTCGGATTCCCCCTGATGTTTCTACCACACAGTTACTTGACCATGTTACTGGGATCTTTGATGAATAGATGTTAGGTGGATGGATTCCCGCGTGTTTGTGTCGATGACTTAATTAAAATGATAATTGATTTGTGTATTTGATCTAGGTTGGTCGGAAGGCCTTATTTCGCACTAACCATCAGTGTGGGAAGAATTATGGGTACTCGACGTCGCGGTATTAGCCGAAGCTCTTCAGACGTCAGCGATGGAGCGGCGCGTGCCCGAGTGGTCCTGAGATGCATTGCGCTTGTTAGTAAGGGGATCTAGGACTCACATCCGCCGCCCACGCATCATGCAGGAGCGCGAAAAAGGGAAAGTGGGCCCATGAACCCTCTGTGCTTAGGAGTTAGACCGGCGGGCTGACCTCTCTACTGAGCTTAGGTGGGGCTGCGACGTGTCGATATTCCGAGGCCGGGCAGGACCTAGAAAAGTGTGTTCCGCCAGAGTGTTATCGAGCGCCTCGGGGAATATGTTGTGCACCCCTGCAGGGAAGAAATTATATATTCGAATAGTCGTGTCCACGGTTACAGGATGATTTGGAGTTGTGCCCTGACCTTATACAACTACAACTGTTACTTAACTGTATTTAGTTGCCCCGGGATTGCTTCCACGCAGGGAGTCAAGGGAGGATCTCTGAGCGTGACCTCATATTAATATTGCTGCAACAATATATTATTAATTGTGCTACCTTGTTCTACTCTCGTCTATTGCTGCAGGACCCCTGAAGATGCTAGTCTTTGATAGGACTAGGCCTTCTCTCTCTATTCTTGCATTGCTGCACTCAGTCCACATATAAAACCCCCTTCTTTGATACTGATGCATACTTAGAATAGTTATGATGTAAGTCTTGCGAGTACTTTGGATGAGTACTCACCGTTGCTTTGCTCCCCCTTTGTCCCCTTGATCCGTTGCTTCGGCCAGATGATGGAGCCCAAGAGTGGAGTTTCCTGCCGACGTCTGCCACCCCGATGGTGACTTCTTCATGGAGGCCGCTCAAGACCAGGAGTAGTTTAGGAGGTTCCCAGGCAGTAGGCCTCGCCTCGTTCGATCGTGTGTCTTTTGTGCCAGCCTTCTCTAAGGCACCCCATGTTTAATGTGTGTACTCAGATATTGTTGCTTCCGCTGACTCGTGTGTTTATCGAGCTTCTGTATTCTAGCCCTCGAGGCCCCTGGCTTGTAATATGAAGCTTGTATTGTTTTATTTGTGTCTAGAGTTGTGTTGTGATTTCTTCCCGTGAGTCCTTGAGTTTGATCGTACCCATTTGCGTGTATGATTAGCGTACGATTAAATCGTGGGCGTCACAAGTTGGTATCAAAGCTGACTGCCTGTAGGTAGCCCCCTTTCCAACTCCTTGGCCGAACTTGAGTCTAGTGTTTGAAAAACTTTACTAACACTCATGGTGTGGCTTACATGCCCACATCTCAGTTAGGTGGCATTAGTATCTTTTACTCCTTTCCTATACTCTGGGATCTAGTCTCTCTTCTTTTTCGGGATAAAGATTTTACTAACTCTAACATTAGGTTCTCGTAAATACTTCCTCCCAGAGAGCTCCGTATTCCATACGATAGCTTTATCCGTTAGAAGAACTGTGGTTACTCTTCGATGTTCTCTTGAGAACTTGTGCTCATTGCTTCTGCAATTTCCCTCCCTCCGTCAACCCTTATGGATGACTGCATACAATGTCATTCATATTTTCTTTCCAATTGCTCCTGTTTTACGAGATGCAACGAATTATCTTATCGGGGATTCATCCCTCATCAGTTCTCATGGGTTTTGAGAGTTATTTGATTTACTATTCGATCTTCCGAAATCCTCCGTAGCCTATTGTTCATGACCTTTCTCACATGCTTGCATTATGGATAAATCCATATGTCAAGCCGCATTCATTAAATTCCTTTGTGAATTTCTTGTGATCTTATTGATTCTACCTTTGTGTGAATGCACACAATCATCTGTTGATAGTCGTAAATTATTTTCCGGCTTAGACATCCTTTCAAACAGAGTTGGTTCTCGACAAATAATATTTGGTTGGTTGTCCATCTAAGTCCATTCAACTTACTTGTATTTGACCGGAGCATCTGATTATGATACACCAACCTGGGAATCCTAATTCCTCTCGTAATTAAATATCGATATTTTCCAGATGTTCTATAATCCGATGCCTTGTGTTTTACCCGCTCTGATTGAGTACCGATACTCACATCAGATCTTTTGTGGACTGCCAAACTCATTCAGGGTTATTATCTGACGACATCCTTTCCTTTCGAAAATTCTTGTGATTGCTTCCCCTGACACATGATGCAATTGGTAAATTGTGTCTTCTCCCTCTGATAAGTTGTACCCTACGCTTTTGTCAGCCATGCGCTTCAAGCATGTGTTATTTACTCTTGAAGTCGTGGTATTTGTTCCTAAGATGCCCCGATGGGTTGAACCTATGCCTTCCTAAATCAATGTGCCCCGAAGAGTTTTCATGAGTCTTGCTCTTCTCGTGTTTTGCCAGATAATCTTCCCAAGCTACAACCTCATCAAAGGCGAGGAGTATATGGCAGGTGATACATTGATGAAGTGGGAGTCGACCTTGAACCTGTGTTCATGCCCATGGAAACGACGTTGATCCTACCATAAAAACTTCTTGTATCACTAATTATTCATTATGTGGGTTAATCTGGTATCTGTGGTCTTGTCTTTTGCAATCGTGGTTCCGACCATGTTGTCCTACCTTGATTTCATTCTCACACGAGTTAAAGTACTTGCCTTTTTCAGATCAGCACGTCGGTCCAAGCCTTAATGTCGAACTACCTTTGAGTATTATCCCTCGTATCCCGAGGATATCCCGGAGCTGTGTAACTTCTTGTGAGCTCCTCATCAACTATGATATTTACTTTAATTCAAGTTTTCCTCGTGCTTTGAGTTATTGGACACTCAAGTACACCGATAGCTGTATCGAGTATGCATTGCGATTCAAGACCTCTTAGTATATTCTCTGTTTATGAGTTTGTACTCGATCATGTCATTCCAAGTGGTTAAGCTACATCATCATCATCATGCTAAAGCTTTACCATGCTATCTATGTCCCCCATCTCTGGAACACATTTCCAACTATGCGTTAAGCTCACAACGAGCTTTCCACATCATATTGGTTGTTTTGAAAGGCAATTTCGATTTTGAGCTAGCAGTCTTAACTGTGTTTCCGACAACCTTTCGCTTCACTATTCCTTTGTTTGATGTCGTCACTGAACGATTAAATCTTCATGAAGCTTCTCGACAAATGTGTCATGATCATCATCAGCATTCTGAGCTCTTGCATGGTATCAATCGAATACATGCTCAGGAATATCATCCTTGCCCCTCGATGATTTGTGTTATCATCGACAAACCTTGTTGCCTTCCCTCCAACACTAACTTGATCATGTTTTGTGTTGTCCTTTGAGTTCCTTGCTAATTCGGCTTATGTTATCTTCTACCTTGGAGTATTACTATATGGTATGTCAAGAATGTCGTGAAAATTGCACACGTCTTAAGAAATCTTGATATAGTAATACTTTTCGCCATCGCCATTCATTTCTTGGTCCCGTGCTATTTCAAACCGGAATACCAACAAGTGAACTCTGATGTGTGATTCCAATACTTCTGGCAACCCCATTGCCTTGAGGTTAACAACTAATTGGTTCATTCTTGGTGTGTTGGCTCTTGACTCATAATTTTAGCATTGGTCATGCTACTCAATCTGTATTCCTGAGTGCACCCTTTGACCAATGTTTAATTGTTGTTGTTCCCTTGAGCATACAGCATTATACCATTTGACTTGAGAAATGTTATCTCCTTGATGTTATAATTTTGTAAATTCATCCATGTAAATATCTTGGGGGATTGTTGTTTGGCCCATCAGCCACACCCTCAACTTATTCATGGTGTGACGATGAAACTCTTGAAAACATTATCTTTGTGCCTAGCTCACGAAGAATATGTTTGATAGCAGCAATGTTTTCCCAAAGTTCGTGTACATTCTTACCGCCGTGAATACGAGGAAGTTTTGTTTCACTTCCTCTCTGGCCATCCCAAATCATTCATGCATGTGCAAAGTGTTATATGTTTGAAGATTTGCTATCTTCACTTCATATAATTTCTCTTAGCACCACGAGTCATTGATTGATTTGATCGGGGAAAATAAGTTCCTTCATAAGAGCTAATCCAGATTTACACATGGAACCTTGTTATCCATGATGATAGTTCCCGAATGAGAACTTAGTTGCATTTTGACGTAAGAATTCTTTGTGGGCACGAATGTCTTGACATTGTGTTCATATGTCTTACAGTCGAACTCATGATTCAAGAATTGTTTGTGTAGCTCATATCATGAGAATCTTGCATCTTCATCTTTCTTCTTAGGCATCTTGAGTCTGAGGTGTCCGACACCAATCAGATCTAAATATGGGGCAGATATGATGGTTTGAACATTTTCCCAATAAATATAATTTTGGTCTTTATGTAAGCTCGTACGGTGATGTCTTGTCTGGCACACCGGGCCGAAGGACCTATTGTTATAGATCCTCCCATATGTAAGATTTGCCATCTTCCATGCGGAAACTATATGACTTATTTCATAAGTTGTTCCTCATCGATCCTCTTCATATACCCATAGGTCCGACCTTTATCTAATGACCATGTCGATGCTTGATACTTCAACAACGTATCTATAATTTTTGATGGTTTCATGCTATTATCTTGTCAAACTTTGGATGTTTTGTATGCCTTTTATATCTTTTTTAGACTAACTTATTCACTCAGTGACAAGTGCCAGTTCCGGTTTTTTCCATGTTTTTGACCCCTTTCATAGGAGGATTTTAAACGGAGTCCAAATGGAACGAAACTGCCAAAAAGATTTTTTCTGAAACACAAAAGGATCGGGAAGCCTGAGAATCAAGGCATGGGGCTACCAGGGACCCCACAAGCCCCCTAGCCGTGGCCAGGGGGCCTGGGCCTCCCAAGCTTGTGGGCTCCCTGGGCCTACTCTGCCCTAGGTCTTTCGCCTATAAATTCCCTAAAATCCCAGAAAAAATCCGGAGATCATCGAAAGAACTTTTCCGCCGCCGCAAGCTTCTGTCTCTGCAAGATCCCATCTGGGGCATGTTCTGGTGCCCTGCCGGAGGGGGGATTCGGATACGGAGGGCTTCTTCATCAACACCATGACCTCTCCGATGATGCGTGAGTAGTTCACCACAGACCTACGGGTCCATAGCTAGTAGCTAGATGGCTTCTTCTTCTCTCTTGGATCTTCAATACAAAGTTCTCCATGATCTTCATGGAGACCTATCTGATGTAATCTTCTTTTGCGGTGTGTTTGTCTAGATCGGATGAATTGTGGATTTATGATGAGATTATCTATGAATCTTATTTGAGTTTCTTCTGATCTCCCTTATGCATGATTTCATATCCTTGTAATTCTCTTCGAGTTGTGGGTTTTGTTTGGCCAACTAGATCTATGATTCTTGCAATGGGAGAAGTGCTTGGTTTTGGGTTCATACCGTGCGGTGACCTCACCCAGTTATAGAAGGGGTAGTGAGGCACGCATCATGTTGTTGCCATCAAGGGTAAAAAGATGGGGTTTTCATCATTGGTTTGAGATTATCCCTCTACATCATGTCATCTTGCTTAAGGCGTTACTCTGTTCTTCATGAACTCAATACACTAGATGCATGCTGGGTAGCGGTCGATGTGTGGAGTAATAGTAGTAGATGCAGAAAGTGTCGGTCTACTTGTCTCGGACGTGATGCATATATGTATGATCATTGCCTTAGATATCGTCATGACTTTGCACGGTTCTATCAATTGCTCGACAGTCATATGTTCACCCACCGTAATATTTGCTATTTTGGGAGAAGCCTCTAGTGAACACTATGGCCCCCGGGTCTACTCCACACCATATTTTCAGCCTTACACTTTTTCTTCGTTGCACTTTCCGTCTTCAGATCTCACTTTGCAATCAATCTTGAAAAGGGATTGACAACCCCTTTATAGCGTTGGGTGCAAGCTCTTTGTGTTTGTGCAGGAACTCTGGACTTGACGAGATTCTCCTACTGGATTGATACCTTGGTTCTCAAACTGAGGGAAATACTTACTGCTCCTGTGATGCATCACCCTTTCCTCTTCAAGGGTAAACTAACGCAAGCTCAAGATACGACAGAAGGTTTCTGTCAACATAGCAGAAGGATTTTAGGCGCCGTTGCCGGGGAGGATTAAGTCAAGAACTCATCCAACTAAGTGTCGCAAACTCATCTCTTGCATTTACTTTTTTGCCTCTCGTTTTCCTCTCCCCCATTTCTGAAAAACAAAAATTTACAAAAAAATATTTGCCTTTTTCGTTCGCCATTTTTCTCGCTTGCTCTTTGTTTGCTTGTGTGCTTGCTTGCTTGCTTGCCGAAGTCACCATGACTGAAAACACCATACTTTGTGACTTCTTGAATACTAATAATAATGATTTTATTAGTACTCCGATTGCTCCCGCCACTAGTGCGGAGTCATACGAAATCAATGCCGCTTTGCTGAATCTTGTTATGAAAGAGCAATTTTCTGGCCTTCCTAGTGAAGATGCCGCATCCCATCTTAATACCTTCATAGAGCTTTGGGATATGCAAAAGAAGAAAGTTGTGGATAATGATGTGATTAAACTGAAGCTTTTTTCCTTTCTCATTGCGAGATCGAGCAAAAACTTGGTTTTCTTCTTTGCCCAAAAATAGTATCGATTCTTGGGATAAGTGCAAAGATGCTTATATATCCAAGTATTTTCCGCCGGCTAAGATTATCTTTCTCCGTAATGATATCATGAATTTGAAGCAACTTGATCATGAACACGTTGCACAATCTTGGGAGAGAATGAAATTGATGATTAGAAATTTTCCCGCTCATGGCTTGAGTCTTTGGATGATTATACAAATCTTCTACGCTGGCTTGAATTTCTCTTCTAGAAACATCTTGGACTCTGCCTCCGGTGGAACGTTCATGGAAATCCCATTTGGAGAAGCCACGAAACTCCTAGACAATATCATTACGAACTACTCTCAGTGGCACACTGAAAGGTCACCTACTAGTAAGAAAGTACACGCTATAGAAGAAATTAACTCGTTGAGTGCTAAGATGGACGAGTTAATGAATTTGGTTGCTAGTAGAAGTGCTCCATTAGATCCTAATGATCTGCCCTTGTCTTCCTTGATTGAGAGTAGCAACGCTAGCTTAGACGTTAATTTTGTTGGTAGGAATAATTTTGGCAACAACAATGCTTTTAGAGGAAACTATGTTCCTAGGCCTTTTCCTAGTAACTCCTCTAATAACTTCGGCAACTCCTACAACAATACTCATGGAAATTACAATAGATTACCCTCTGATCTAGAGAGTAATATCAAAGAGTTTATCAACTTGCAAAAAAAATTCAATGCGTCCATAGAGGAAAAACTACTCAAAATTGACGATTTGGCTAAGAGCGTTGATAGAATGTCTAGTGATATTGATGCTTTGAAAGTGAGATGTGCTCCTCCCAAGATCAATATGGATTAAACTTTGAAAGCTATGCGTGTTTCCATGATTGAGAGCAAAGAAAGAACCGCCCAAATTCGTGCTAGACATGAATGGCTTAAAAAGGCGTGTTCTCGTGATAAGAATCACGAAGATCTTAAAGTGCTTGGTGTGACTCCCATTGAATCTTTGTTTTCTTGTGTGAAACCCAACGATGATGGGGCTGGATATGAATCCACTTTGGTTGAAAAACGCCCCAATGATTCAGAGTCCATCTATCTTGATGCTAAAAGCATTGAAAGTGGAGTAGAAGATACTAATACTTTGAGTAGTAATGAAATTACTACCTTGGATTTCAAGGAATTCAATTATGATAGTTGCTCCTTGATTGAATGCATTTCCTTGATGCAATCCATGCTAAACTCTCCACACGCCTATAGCCAAAACAAGGCCTTTATCGATCATATCGTCGAAGCCATGATGAAATCTCTTGAAGAGAAACTTGAATTGGAAGTCTTTATCCATAGAAAGCTTCATGATGAATGGGAACCTACTATCAAAATCAAAATCAAAAACTATGAATGCAATGCTTTGTTTGATTTGGGTGCTAGTGTTTCCGCAATTCCAAAGTCTTTATGTGATGTTCTGGGTTTTAATGAGATTGAAGAGTGTGCTCTTAATTTGCATCTTGCGGATTCTACTGTCAAGAAACCCATGGGAAGGATCAATGATGTTCTCATTATTGCAAATAGGAACTATGTACCCATGGATTTCATTGTGCTTGACATTGATTGCAATCCTACATGCCCTATTATTCTTGGTAGACCTTTCCTAAGGACTATCGGTGCCATCATCGATATGAAGGAAGGGAATATTAGATTTCAGTTTCCTTTAAAAAAGGGCATGGAGCACTTTCCTAGAAAGAAAATTAGATTGCCTTATGAATCCATGATGAGGGCCACTTATGGTTTGAGCACCAAAGACGACGATACGTGATTCTATCGCCTTATGCCTAGCTAAGGGAGTTAAACAATAGCGCTTGTTGGGAGGCAACCCAATGAATTTATTTCTTTTTATTTCTATTTTGTTGCGTCCACACCATCATAATTTTGTTATGATTGTGTTTTTTTTGTTTCTTTTTGAGTTTGAGCCAAGCAAAACCTTTATGACTAGTGTGGGTGATGGTTGTTTGATCCTGCTGGAAAAAGACAGAAACTTTTCGCTCACGAGATGATTTTTCATTTTTATTCAGAAAGAGATTTTGAGTTGATTCTTTTTTCTTCTGTTTGATATGCCTTTTTCCCAGGCAGTCATAATTATTCAGAATTTTGGAGATACCAGAATTATACGAAGTATACAGATTGCTACTGACTGGTCTGTTTTTTACAGATTCTGTTTTTGTTGAGTTGGTTGCTTGTTTTGATGAAACTATGGATAGTATCTGGGGGGGGGTACTAGCCATGGAAAAGTGAGAATACAGTAGCCCAACACCAATATAAATAGAAATCAAGATTGGTACAGTACATAAAGAGGTGGTAGTTTGTTTTCTTGTGCTAATGTTATCACGAGTTTCTGTTTAAGTTTTGTGTTGTGAAGTTTTCAAGTTTTGGGTGATGTTCTCATGGACAAAGAGATAAGGAGTGGAAAGAGCTCAAGCTTGGGGATGCCCAAGGCATCCCAAGCCAAATTCAAGGACACCAAAAAGGCTAAGCTTGGGGATGCCCCGGGACGGCATCCCCTCTTTCGTCTTCAATCCATTGGTAACATTACTTGGAGCTAAATTTTTATTCACCACATGATATGTGTTTTGCTAGGAGCGTCTTGTATCGTAGGAGTCTTTTCTTTTTCTTGTGTCACAATCATCCTTGCTGCACACCTTTAGATAGAGACATGCACTCATCGTGATTTTGCTAGAATGCACATAGTGCTTCACTTATATCTTTTGAGCTAGATAGATTTGCTCTATGTGCTTCACTTAGATCTTTTAGAGCATGGCGGTGCGTGATTTGGTAGTTGCCTTATGCTATGAAAGTAGTCCCAAAGGTGATAGGTACCCAAAGAGGATACAAAAACCTCAATCTTCATGTGCATTGAGTAGAAAGAGAAGTCTTGATTCCTCTCAATTAGTTTTGAGACGTGGATTTGGTAATATTAAGAGTTATGTTAGTAGGGTGTTGTGAATCTAGAAATACTTGTGTTGAAGTTAGTGATTCCCGTAGCATGCACGTATGGTGAACCGCAATGTTAGGAAGTCGGAGCATAATTGATCTATTGATTGTCATCCTTTGTGTTGCGGTCGGGATCGCGAGATGGTTAACACCTACCAACCCTTCCCCTCAGAGTATGCGTTTAGCACTTTTGTTTCGATTACTAATAAAAACTTTCGCAACAAGTATGTGAGTTCTTCATGACTAATGTGAGTCCATGGTATATATGCACTTTCACCTTCCACCATTGCTAGCCTCTCTAGTGCCGCGCAATTCTCGCCGGTACACAAACCCACCATAATGCCTTCCTCAAAACAGCCACCATACCTACCTACTATGGCATTTTCATAGCCATTCCGAGATATATTGTCATGCAACTCCCACCTTTCCATCTCATGACTTGTATCGTCCCTCTCATATTGCCATTGCATGATCGTAAGATAGCTAGCGAGATGTTTCAACGTCATACGCCAAGCTAGATCGTTGCACATCCCGATACACTGCCGGAGGCATTTCCTATAGAGTCATTTCTAAGCTTTGAGCTGTGAGTAAATAAAAGTGTGATGATCATCATTATTGGAGCATTGTCCCATGTGAGGAAAAAAAATGGAGAAGAGGCCAAAGAGCCCAAATAAAAAAAGGGAGAAAAAATAGGCCCTAGAGCCCATAAAAAATAAAAAAAAGAGAAAAAGAGAGAAGGGACAATGCTACTATCTTTTTCCACACTTGTGCTTCGTAATAGCACCATGCTCTTCATGTTTGAGAGCCTCTCGTTTCGTCACCACCATATGCTAGTGGGAATCTTCATTACATAACTTGGCTTGTATATTCCAATGATGGGCTTCCTCAAAATTGCCCTAGGTCTTCGTGAGCAAGCAAGTTGGATGCACACCCATTAGTTCCCCTTTTGAGCTTTCACATACTTATAGCTCTAGTGCATCCTTTGAATGGCAATCCCTACTCATTCACATTGATATCTATTAATGGGAATCTCCATAGCCCTTTGATACGCCGAGTTACTGTAACCATCTCCTCCTTTTTGTCTCACAACCACCACCACACTCTATTCCACCTATAGTGCTATATCCATGGCTCACGCTCATGTATTGCGTGATAGTTATAAAAAGTTTGAGAAAGTAAGAGTTCGAAAACAATTACTTCGCCAATACCGGGGTTGTGCATGATTTACATTAGTTGTGTGAGGATGGTGGAGCATAGCCAGACTATATTATTTTATAGGGATAACTTTCTTTGGCCTTGTTATTTTGAAAGTTCATGATTACCTTGCTAGTTTGCTTGAAGTATTATTGTTTTCATGTCAATAGAAAACTATTGTTTTTAATCTTACGGATCTGAACATTCATGTCACACGAAATAAGTTGCAAAGGACAACTATGCTAGGTAGCATTCCACATCAAAAATTCAGTCTTATCACTTCCCAACTCGAGGACGAGCAGGAGTTAAGCTTGGCGATGCTTGATACGTCTCCAACGTATCTATAATTTTTGATGGTTTCATGCTATTATCTTGTCAAACTTTAGATGTTTTGTATGCCTTTTATATCTTTTTTTGAGACTAACTTATTAATTCAGTGCCAAGTGCCAGTTCCTGTTTTTCCATGTTTTTGACCCCTTTCAAAGGAGGATTTTAAACGGAGTCCAAACGGTACGAAACTGCCAAAAATATTTTTTCCGAAACAGAAAAAGATCGGGAAGCCTGAGAATCAGGGCAGGGGGGCACCAGGGACACCATAAGCCCCCTTGTCGCGGCGAGGGGGGCCCGCGCCTCCCAGGCTTGTGGGCTCCCTAGGCCTCCTCTGCCCTAGGTCTTTCGCCTATAAGTTCCCTAAAATCCCAGAAAAAATCAGGAGATCATCGAAAGTACTTTTCTGCCACCGCAAAATTCTGTCTCCGCAAGATCCCATCTGGGGCACGTTCTCGTGCCCTGCCGGAGGGGGGATTCGGATACGGAGGGCTTCTTCATCAACACCATGACCTCTCCGATGATGCGTGACTAGTTCACCACAGACCTACAGGTCCATAGCTAGTAGCTAGGTGGCTTCTTCTCTCTCTTGGATCTTCAATACAAAGTTCTCCATGATATTCATGGAGATCTATCCGATGTAATCTTCTTTTGTGGTGTCTTTGTCAAGATCCGATGAATTGTGGATTTATGATCAGATTATCTATGAATCTTATTTGAGTTTCTTCTGATCTCTGTTATGCTTGATTTCATATCCTTGTAATTCTCTTCGAGTTGTGGGTTTTGTTTGGCCAACTAGATCTATGATTCTTGCAATGGGAGAAGTGCTTGGTTTTGGGTTCATACCGTGCGGTGACCTTACTCAGTGACAGAAGGGGTAGCGAGGCACGTATCGTGTTGTTGCCATCAAGGGTAAAAAGATGGGGTTTTCATCATTGGTTTGAGTTTATCCCTCTACATCATGTCATCTTTCTTAAGGCGTTACTCTGTTCGTCACGAACTCAATACACTAGATGCATGCTGGATAGCGGTCGATGTGTGGAGTAATAGTAGTAGATGCAGAAAGTATCGGTCTACTTGTCTCGGACGTGATGCCTATATGTATGATCATTGCCTTAGATATCATCGTGACTTTGCGTGGTTCTATCAATTGCTCGACAGTAATTTGTTCACCCACCATAATATTTGCTATTTTGAGAGAAGCCGCTAGTGAACACTATGGCCCCCGGGTCTACTCCACATCATATTTTCAGCCTTACACTTTTTCTTCGCTGCACTTTCCGTCTTCAGATCTCACTTTGCAATCAATCTTGAAGGGATTGACAACCCCTTTATAGTGTTGGGTGCAAGCTCTTTGTATTTGTGCAGGTACTCTAGACTTGACGAGATTCTCCTACTGGATTGATACCTTGGTTCTCAAACTGAGGGAAATACTTACTGCTCCTGTGCTGCATCACCCTTTCCTCTTCAAGGGAAAATTAACGCAAGCTCAAGAGACGACAGAAGGTTTCTGTCGACGTAGCAATGCTACCCCGAAGCACAGATGTGGCACTTCAAAATTCAACAGGAACATTGGAGGCGCAATGCTAAATTATTCCTGGTCAATTATCTCAAACCGTATGATATGGGTAAACGTCATGATTATTCTTGCATCCTTGTCTAAGTGGTTATGTACTTGATGACCTATCATGTATACCATACTCTATGTTTTCCTCGGGAATGGTATACTCAAAAACTTGTGTGTGTGGACACATTTTCCTTCCTATTGGTCTGTTTGACCTTTCTTGTGGCATATCTTATCTAAGCAGTGTTAATTCCCTGCTTAGGTAAAATTCTCGGTATACAACTCTGTCAGTAAGACCCTGTTACTATTGTGGATAACATTCCGGAAGCCGCCGGTGGACGAGAGCCTTGCCTATTGGTCCGCCTCATTTCAACGAGCAGGAAAAATGGTTCTATTCGTCCCCCGCCCTTGGTACCGATGTTGTTGCCAACATAACTGAGAGGCTATCTTCTGACATGTCTTGCTACCAAGACCGTATAATATGTCACCCCTCTGCATACTCCCGGCCCACATGGTGGACCCATAACCCAAAGTTCCACGGGATTGAAACCCGACTCTCTTGTACATCTTTGACTCCAAAGTATCCTTTACACTTGGCTTCGTATGGAATTCCAGAGCCACCGTTCAATGGACCAATCACTCTTCGGCTCGGATATTATCCAACATACTAAAGATCAAGTCCGCATTACTCATGTGAATCTGAAGGTCGCTCAGTCTCGTCAGAAGAGTTAGTATGACCGTCATCATCAAGTTATGGTCTATCAACCTAGCGAAAAGGCTTATCTTCGTGTCACACCAATGAGAGGTGCACGCCATTTCGGGATCAAGGGCAAGTTAGCTCCTTGCTATACTGTTCTTTTCATTGTTCCCGATAGGCGTGGAAGAGTAATTTGTCAATTGAAACTACCGGCGAACCTTTCTCAGGTTCACGATGTCTTCCATGTGTCTCAGCTCCGTCGCTTCTTTAAGGATCCTATTCGAACAATGGATCATGATATGCTTAAAATGCAACAAGACCTCTCTTATAAAGAGCATCCGGTCCGCATTCTCGACCAGGCTGAACGTCAGACTTGTCGCAAAGTCACCAAGTTCCTTAAAAGTGCAGTGGTCAAATCATTCTGAAGATGAAGCCAATTGGGAACGCGAGGATCATCTTCGTGATGAATACCCCGAGCTCTTTCCTTCTACCTCTTAATTCTAGGGATGAGAATTCTTGTTAGTAGGGGAGAGTTGTGACACCCCGGTAAATTAAGCTACAGTAAACCTTTCCTAATGGTGTCACGTCACCGGGATTACAATTGGTAGTCTTGCGTAGTTTCAAACCGATCCAAATTCAAATTTGAAATAAAATCAACACAAGAAAAGTTTTCGAATGCGAAAATAAAAATGTCGGGAGAGTTATAAAAGTTCCCTAATAAATTATAAAAGTAAATCGGGCATTCTTAAAATTATTTAAAACCCTATGTATTTAAAACATAAACTATATACGGATAATAATAGCTAAAAGAAATAAATAAAAAACCCAACTAGGCCGGTTACCCAACCCAAACAGCCCACCTAATTGGGGGGTATAACCCCCCCCCCCCCCTCCTAACCCTAACCTCACCAACCCCCCACTCTCTCCATACCCCCGCCGCCACGACGAGGGGAACGAACCCCCTTGTCAAACCCCCACGCCACCAACCCCACGGGGGGTTCCTCTGCCTCGCCCCTCACCTACCGCGCGACCCCCGCCGCCCCTCACCTACCGCACGACCGCCATCGCCCGACCCCATCCCCAGGTCGCTCCTCTCCCCTGGATTCCATCTCCCCCTCGTCACGCTACCCTCCTCTCGGCACTCCCTCCCTTGCTCCCGAGAGAACTCCTCTCCCCATCGCCCCTAGATCCCGATCGCCCCCCCCCCCCCCACCTACTTCTCGACCCCTAGCCTCCCCTCGAGCGACAGCCTCCGTCCCCCATGTCCTAGAACGTCGGCGCCTCCCCTACGCCACTGCCTCGCACAGCCGCCATCGGGGCCTCCCGGTCACCCTCCCCCCCAGATCCCAGTGCCACCACCCCTCGGCTCCTCTCCTCGTGCCACCCCGGCGCCGCCGCATCCCTTCACCTCGCTCCCTTCTTCTCGTGGCTCGCCCCTCCCCATCGCTTGGAACACCGGCGCTCCCCCCTGGCGACCGGAGCCCCACTCCCTCCCGATCGGATCCCCAGCGACCCCCCCCGGCGACCCCCCTGCGACCGCGCCAGGGCCACCTCTCGCCGCCGCGCGTCGTCCCGGGGTCGCACCAAAGCCCTCCACCGGCTTCCTCCCTCGGGCTGCGCTCCGTCGTCGCGCCCCCGATTCGGCCACCTCCGGCCTCGCATGGGCCGATGCCGCCATGCCCCCGGGACAGCCCCGCACCGCCTCCGCCCCGTCCCTAGCTCCGCCCCGCCGGATCCTCCGGAATTCCTCCTCCTCAACCTCCTCCCCGCCGGTCTACCTCTACATCAAGCCTCTGCTTCCCCGTCAATGGTGGTGAGGCACCGCGGCTCCGACCACCCCTTCCTTCCTTTCCCTGCCTCGGTTCCGTTCCGGCAACTATAGCCTCATTCCGGCGTCGTTAGGTTCCTGCAAGTGGAGATGGGGTTCCCTCCTTCTCTCTTTGTTGAGAGAGATGCCACAGAGTTGGCAGAGAGAGAGAGAGAGAGTTTAGAGATAAGAGAAAATAAAAATAAAAATAAAAAGATATGTATGTATTATGTATGTATGAATAGATGTGCATGTATGTATGTATTATGTATGTATGTGTATGTATGTATGTATGAGATGCATGTATGTATTTTGTATGTATGTATGTATCATGTACGTAAGGAAAATACATTACGTATATGTGTGCGTGTGTGACCATGGGCCACTGACCAGTGGGGCCAGCCCCACCCCACTGTCTATGACACGGGGGCCCCAACTCTCCTAAACGGATAAATATAAAATAATAAAATAAATAAATATAAAAAAATATATGTTTTTGTTAATAAAATAAATAAATATATTATTAGATATATTATTTAATTAATTAGTTAGTTAATTAAATAGATAAATTAGAGTCTCTTAGTATAGATAATATATTATCCTATAGCATATGACACGTGGGCCCCCCACTAAATTAATCTGATTAATTAATAATTAAACGTTAATTAAAAATTGAGTCTATGACACGTAGGACCCACTGGTCAGTTGACCAGTCAACTGTTGATGTCAGCATGACATCATGCTGATGTCATAATAGTATTTAAGTAATTAATTAAATCTGTTTCTAATTCCTAATTATTGAATAAAACTTTAAAAAATAATATTAAATAAACCGTAAGTGAGATCAAAATATTTTCAACATGAAAGTTGATCAGCAAAACGAGACGAACCCAGATACGCGGTCCATTCGTGTGTCTCGCGTCCCTAGCATAGCAAACGTGGAACTTTTCCATCATTTTCAGTCTAACCCGTAGTAGCCAAAGACCCGGAAAATATCATCAGATATTCTTCCGACCCGTTTATGATGGATGTTACTGCGTTAGCTCATGCCTAGCCTGCATATTGCCATGTCATGCTCAGTGTTGCACATGTTCCTGTTATTCATTGATTCTCCCCCCTCTTCTTACCGGTAGACCGCGAGACTGACGCTGCTGCCGGGTACATCTACGACCCTGCCAATCAGCCCTTTGCCACAGAGCAACAAGGCAAGCAAATCCCCCTTGATCATTCCTATATCGCCTATGTCTTTCTTCCTACTGCTTGCATTATAATTTTGTTACTGTTGTAGTTAGGTCCTATATCCGATGCATAGCCTATTTTTGATGAACCACTACTTTCAGTACCACACTTTAAACTGTTTAGTATAGGTGGAGCAGTCACCCCCACTGACCCCTTAGATCAGTTGGCCCGCTTTGTTTTCAAATCTCGATCCCTGATCGACGAGCCAGAACCGGCACAGCACTTACACCCCCTTAGTTGTGCGACACTACAAAGATAATATCGGGTACCAAGGGTGACACCTCGCGAAGTACTCCTGATGATATCTCTGTAGTACAGCTAGTCGGTCATGGTTATCGAGGGTGATTCCTCTTTTCACCATTCCCGACGATGCCTCTGTCATGCAACCGCTCAAGTGTGGGACCCTCGAGGGTGATTCCTCTAGGTCCACCTTGATGTTTAAATCGTTCAGAATCCAACGAGGGTGATACCTCGGATTCCCCCTGATGTTTCTACCACACAGTTACTTGACCATGTTACTGGGATCTTTGATGAATAGATGTTAGGCGGGTGGATTCCCGCGTGTTTGTGTCGATGACTTAATTAAAATGATAATGGATTTGGGTATTTGATCTGGGCTGGTCGGAAGGCTTTATTTCGCACTAACCGTCTGCATGGGAAGAATTATGGGTACTCGACGTCGCGCATCAGCGGAAGCTCTTCAGACGTCAGCGATGGAGCGGGGCGTGCCCGAGTGGTCCCGAGATGCATCGCACTTGTTAGTAAGGGGTGCTAGGATTGACATCGGCCGCCCACGAATCATGCAGGAGCGCGGAGGGCAAGTGGCCCACGAACCCTCTGTGCTTAGGAGTTAAACCGGCGGGCTGGCCTCTGTGCTGAGCTTAGGTGGGACTCTGACATGTCGATATTCCGAGGACGGACAGGACCCAGAAAAGTGTGTCCGGCCAGATTGTTATCGAGCACGTCGGGGAATATGTTGTGCACCCCTGCAGGGAAGAACTTACCTATTCGAATAGCCGTGTCCACGGTTACAGGACGACTTGGAGTTGTGCCCTGATTTTATACAACTACAACTGTTACTTAACTGGATTTACTTGCCCCGAGATTGCTTCCACGCAGGGAGTCGAGGGAGGATCTCTGGGTGTGACCTCATATTAATATTGCCGCAACAATATGATTATTAATTGTGCTACCTTGTTCTACTCTCGTCTATTGCTGCAAGACCCCTGAAGATGGTAGTCTTCGATAGGACTAGGCCTTCTCTCTCTATTCTTGCATTGCTGCACTCAATCCACATATAAAACCCCCCCTTCTTTGATACTGATGCATACTTAGAATAGTTCTGATGTAAGTCTTGCGAGTACTTTGGATGACTACTCACCGTTGCTTTGCTCCCCCTTTGTCCCCTTGATCCGTTGCTGCAACCAGATGATGGAGCCCAGGAGTGGAGTTTCCTGCCGACGTCTGGCACCCCGATGGTGACTTCTTCATGGAGGTTGCTAAAGACCAGGAGTAGTTTAGGAGGTTCCCATGCAGTAGGCCTCGCCTCGTTCGATCGTGTTTATTTTGTGATAGCCTTCTCTAAGGCACCCCATGTTTAATGTTTGTACCCAGATATTGTTGCTTCCGCTGACTCGTGTGTTTATCGAGCTTCTGTATACTAGCCCTCGAGGCCCCTGGCTTGTAATATGAAGCTTGTATTGTTTTATATGTGTCTAGAGTTGTGTTGTGGTATCTTCCCGTGAGTCCTTGAGTTTGATCGTACGCATTTACGTGTATGATTAGCGTAAGATTAAATCGAGGGCGTCACATGGTGATTACAGCTTGTAGTAGATCCTTGTTGTATTACTTGGTGGAAGACATTATGTTAAGATCCTTAATTATTATTATTACACCTCTCATCTTGAACATGTTCATGATGTGTGAGTAGTAATTATTGTTCCTCGGGACATGTGAGAAGTCTTGTTATAAATAATCATGTAAAGTTGGTATTCGTTGGATATTTTGATGATATGGATGTTTTTATTTCTCTTAGTGATGTCACGTGAATGTTGACTACATGACACTTCGCCATGTTATGGGCCTAAGGTAAGTCATTGTGGAGTAACAAATAGATGATGGGTTGCGAGAGTGACAGAAGCTTAAACCCCAGTTTATGTGTTGCTTCGTAAGGGGTTTATTTGGATCCACACGTACCATGCTATGGTTAGAATATTCTTAATTCTTCTTTCGTAGTTGTGGATGCTTGCAAGAGGGGGTAATCATAAGTACGTCGTTAGTTCAAGTAAGAACAACACCTTAGCACTGGTCCACCCACATATCAAATTGAAAGAACAATTTCTACCTAGGGTGGTTTTGATAATTGATCACAACATATGCATCATTGACTAATATGTTTACCAAGTATATTTCAGAAAAGTTCAAAAGATGTTATGGTTAAAGGCTTATGTCGAGATGCCCCTTGATGCAAGAAAGGAATAATATTGGCTCAAGCTTCAAGCTAGAATACTCTTCATTTTATATTTGTGAGAAATCTCTTTTGAGTCCATAGGAAAGCCAATACTATTAAAAGGGGGTGAGGTAGTAAAATGAACTGATTGCTCAACATGCTCAAAGTTAGCCACCAAAATACTCAGTCATTTTTCCCACATATCCACTCTGTCAAATTCCATATACACAAATTCGGTGTCACCAACTTTCACATTTCGGACCACGGAGTTTGACCTCAGACACAAACCCTATCCGTTCCCACCAAATCGGTGCAACCGAATCCATATCGGTGGTACCGAGTTTGGGTGACCAACTTTCGGGTGCCTCGGTACACAAAATCAGAATTTCCGAGTTTGAGTATCGGTGCCACCGAGTTTGGGCCATCTGACCGTTAGCCACCTTTTCGGTACCACCGAGTTTCATATATCGACCTCACCGGGATTCAAAAGTTACTACCTTTCTGCTAATCGGTACCTCCGAGTTTTTCACTTCGGTGTCACCGAGTTTCCAACTTTGTGTGTAATGGTTGGATTTTGTATCCTGCCAATATATACCCCTTCACCCATCTCTCACTCATGGGAGAAGCACTCAGAACACACACTTCATTGCCAGATCCATTTTTCGAGAGAGAACTACCTACTCATGTGTTGAGACCAAGGTAATCCAATCCAATCATTTGAAACTTGATCTCTAGCCTCCCCAAACTGCTTTCCACCAAATCAACCTCTCCTACCCATGCATATTCTGTGAGAGAGTGATTTTGTGTTGAGGAGACTATATTTAGAAGCACAATAGCAAGGAGTTCATTGATCTACCACATCTATTACCTTTTGGAGGGTGGTGCCTCCTTGATTGGTTAGGTGTCGCTTGGGAGCCTCCTAATTCGTGTTGTGGAGTTGAACCAAAATGTTTGTAAGGTCAAGGAGATCGCCTGCTTCATGAAGATCTACTGTGAGTAAGGCTAGTCCTTCGTGGGCGGAAGCCGTGGTGGAATAGACAAGGCCGCTTCTTTGTGGACCCTCCATTGGTGGAGCCTTCCATGGACTCTCGCAGTCGTTACGCTCCGTGGGTTGAAGGCTCCACTAACATGGATGTACGATAGCGCCACCTATCGGAACCATATCAAAAGTCATCGTGTCAACCTCATGCGTTTGATCTCCCTACCTTACTCCTCTACATTACACGTGCATTTTTTATATTCCGCTGATATACTCTTAGAACTACATGTGTAGGTTGTACTTGCGTGCTATAACTTTCGTAGACGCCTCTCAACTAAAATTGGGAAAAGGCAAAAAAATTATCTTGTCAAGTAGTCTAATTACCCCCCCCCCTCTAGACATACTTTCGATCCTACAATTGGTATCAGAGCTTTGGTCTTCATTTCATTGGTTTAACAACCTAGGAGAGTACGGCGTCTAGTGAGGGAAATTATGACCATATAGGTCCATATTTCAATGGCACTAATTTTTCTTGTGTGGAAGCATAAGATGAAAATGCATATTCTTGGTTTTAATCCTCATGCTTGGCTTGTTATTCGTGTTGGTGTGCAAGGTAAGTTCTTTGGAGAAGGACATGAACCTAATCGGGATGCGACAGCTGGTAAAGTAAAGATGTTGCAACTCAATGCTCAAGCCTACGACATCATCTTCAACTGTCTATGCCCCGAAGAATTCAGAAAAAATAGTCGTCTTGAGAATGTAAAATAAATTCGGAATACTTTGATCGATATGCACGAAGGTAGTGATTCTATTAGAGAATCTAAGTTGGATGTTCTTCAAAGTCACGTTGACAAGTTCAAGATGAAGGATGGTGAAGGTCTCGCTGAAATGTACTCTAGGCTAGCACTCATCACCAATGAGATTGCTGGCTTAGGAAGCGAAGAGATGACCGACAAATTCATCATCAAGAAGATACTTAGAGCTCTTGATGGCAAGTATGACACAGTGTGCACATTGATCCAAATGATTCCAAACTACAAAGATCTCAAGCCAACTGAAGTCATTAGTAGGATTGTCGCTCATGAGATGTCACTCAAGGACAAAGATGAGCTGCACAACAAGTCAAGCGGTTCTTACAAAGTTTCATGTGATGCTCCCTCTACTTCAAAGGACAATCTTGTCACTGATGAAGAGATAAGCCTCATGGTCAAAAAATTCAACAAGTTATACAAGAGTAGAGGCAAAGATAGAGGCTCAAGCTCAAGACATGATGAGAAGCGTTCGTCCAGTCGTGACCGAAACTACTACAATTGTGGGAATCCCGGACACTACTCCAATGAGTGCTCGACTCCCTATAGAAGAAGAGAAGATTCACCTCGAAGACGAAGCTCAAGGGATGAGTCACCTCGCATAGAGGGAAGGAGTAGAGAAGATCGCTATGAACGAAGACACTCATGAAGAGGCAAGGAATCGGAGAAGAAGGACAATTACACCAAGAGCAACTCAATAAGAAGACATCAAGCTCATGTTGGTGAATGGGTTTCTGGCTCCGAGTCTGATCACCACCCCGAGAGAAGATATAACTCCAACTCCGACTATAGTCAAGATGAAGGTGTTGCCGGCATTGCACTTGTTTCCTCCAACTCCTACGACTTATTTGATTCACCAAATGCCTGCTTCATGGCTAAAGGCCCCAAGGTATCGCACCCCAAGTATCTTAAATTTAATAGTGATGAGGATGACTTGTTAGGAGAAGATGACTTGCTCTTTGATAAAACTAGTGATTGCAATGAAAATGAACTTGCTAATTATCATGCTAGTCAAGAGAAATCGAGTGTTGATGATAAGAAAGAAATTGAACGATTAACTCAAGAATATAAAACTCTTAAGTTAGCTCATGAGACTACTCTAGAAGATCATACAGAGCTTGCAAGAACCCATGAGAAGTTATGCTTCGATAAGCTCAACTTGGAGAAAGAGCATGAGTTCCTAAAAGTGATCAATGATGATCTTCGAAAGAAGAGTTCTTATTATCTAGCCAAATGATTACTTTTGTCTAATTTTGTTCCACAAGTTAAAGCTAGGAACACTAGTAACAAAGGCAAGAAAGTTTCTTCATCTAGTAACAACAATGCTAAAGCTAAATCCAATAATGTTGTTGCTAGTAGCTCTATTGATTCCACTAATGATTCTCTTAGCCAAGTGACACTTGAGCAAGAAAATTATTTATTGAAAGGGATTATAGAGAGAGGTGTCTTCAAGAGTCCTGCCGGAGGTAAGCAATTTGATGAAATTGTGCGCAAGCAAGGAGGACATTGGAAGAAGGAAGGTGTTGGTTACTTCAACGTCAACGGAGATGATTGGGAAGGAGGTCCATACCCCATTCCTAAGTTTGTTCCCCAAGAGGAGAAGTATGATCGTACTCCTCCCAAAGGAACAAGCTCACAAGATGGCCTTCTACTACAAGACCACAAAGGCAAGGGAAAGCTTCAAGATGAGATTGACCTTTTGAAGAAGAACCCCAGGCCAAGGTCAAGTGGGTACCCAAGGACACTACTAGCTCTACCTCAACTAGTGCTACCACAACTCCAAGGATTCCCATCAATTTGGTGTGGATCCCCAAGAGGAAGAACTATAAAGTTCTTGAGGGGTGACTCCACCAATTAAATTCACTCTCATTCATTTTGGCAAGATCTATATGCAATCAATCTCAACCATATGCCTTAGTTCAAGGAGTCACACATTCCCTCAAAGGTAAGCAAGGAACAAGGTAATTAATGGATCTTTGGGCATCATCCCATTGGTGTTTCACTCCATGTCCATAGATATTCTTGCATATGTTCCTCGTGCTTTGGGACTAACCCATGTAGGTGAGAAGAGTAAGAAAAAAACAAGGATTGCTCCCAACTCAAGATGATCTTCATCAACATTGAGCATCCACTACTACTTCACTTACTTGAAGTCTTCTACGACGAAACCCAAGGTTAGTTGATCCCTCTTAGGGGGATGTCATATCAACGGGGAGCTTTACTCTAAGACTTGAGTATAAACATCTCCTAAGGATATGAACATATTAATGCTTATGTAAAAGTGGTAACCCCACTTGTGCTTAACGATGAGTATGACCTATGATCAAGTATTCTTACTGGGCTCCATGTCAATATACTCATATATAGATGAATTTTGTCATCGCCCAAGTGCTTGATAGCTGCTAGGATGTTTGTGCTTGTTCACCATGTTTTATATATCATTCATATTATGTGAGCATGTTGGTGTGCACGTATTTGATCATTCGAGGACATCCAAATGTTGTTATTTGGCTCTTGATTTATCTTTTGCCAATTGGATGGACAAGAATGCCTAGGACCCTGCTCTAGCTATCTATGTTATCTCATCTCAAGTTCTATTCATACTTCATCACAAAACTTGAACAAGCACTTGTCGATCCCTGTGTGTGAAGGTGCACTCGTAATTCCATATCGTCAATGGCTGACTTCCAAAACCTCTTTGAAAATCTCGATGAGACCAACTTCACAAAATCGGTTCCACCGAATTTACAAAGCCGATCTGGTTTTCCATCTCGGTGCCACCGAAATCACAAACTAAGTTACACAGAGTTTCCCTGTCAACTGAAAGTAGAGGAACTCGGTGACACCGATTTCGTAATCTCGGTGACACCGGCAGCGAACGGGTATATATTCCAGCGGACCAAATCTTTGATTTCAGTTCATCAAAGCCGTTTTGTCCCAAACCCTACGCTACCCCCTTGGACCCCTGGTCGTTTCCCTTGACTCCCCGTGCGTCTCCGCCGCTCGGAATCGCCGCTGTCGATGGATTCTTCACCATCGTCGTTGCCGTAGGCGGACTGTCGCCGAGTTAGGGTACGGATCCGCCCCTTTCTTTTGCGCCTCCCCAATCTATATCGTGCACATTAGAAGATTTATCCACAAGCCACGGTGTGCAATCTCTCCATCCACCAGATGCTCCCATAGATCAGAGAACGAGGAAGATTTCAGGTTTAGCTATCCAGAGACCTCAACTCGGTGACACCGATTTGCAAAGGTCGGTTCCACCGATTTTGAACCTAGGGTTCCAGAGAATGAACTCTGTGAAACCGAGTTGTCAATTTTGGTTCGACCGAAATGATGACCAAGTTTCTGTAAAAGAGTTCACGTGTATCGGTGACTCCGAAAGTTCAAACCAATCGCCACCGAAATGTGATCTGCATAGAGCTAAAACTAAGGATTTCCTTATTCAAATATTTTTCGAAAACATCTGAATTTTGTGATGCTCAACCCTTATGTCTTTCCTATATCTACTTCACATGTTTTGTTGTTTGCGGCTGACTTTCTATCTGTGTGCCAAGATGTCTGGATCACATGATAGCAAGAATGATTTCAGAGAACAAAGTGTTGAGATGGACTCAGGCACTAGTCCACAGAAGTCTGACTCTGGCCCTGGATCCTACAACTCCCATGGCTTGCCCAAGGCAGCCACCAGGCAGAGGAAGAAACTGAATTCTGATGAAGAGGACTCAGACTTTGTGTCGGAGGAAACTTGAGCTCCTCCTCAGGATCCAAGGAAGACTGTCAGGAAAGAGTACGTTGAACGTGTTGATGTGAGAGGACCTGAATCTGCAAGGCAGAGCACAACACTTTCCACTAACAAACTTGCTAAGAAGGCTAGTGTGAAGAGGCCCACGAAGCGAACAGTTCATCTTGTTGGGAGAAGGACTTCCATGTGTTGAAGACCCTGAAGAACTTGCTGGTGAAGATGAGATCCTAGCTCCTCCTCCTAAGAAGAAACTTATGGCTGATGCCACGAAATATGCTCCTAAACCTCCTGCCAAGGCAAAGTAGATTGTAGCTCGGAGAAAGACTACAAAGGACATTCCTGCGGCTGTCAAGGAGAAAGGCCCTGCATCCAGTGCCCCTGCTGCGGAGGAGGTAGAAGATGAGAATGCACCAGTTCTCAGGAAGCTCAGACAAAGCATACCAATTCACGGTGCTTCTCATCTAGTAGCAAAGGATATGAAGAAGAGGAAGGATGCCGGATTGAGGAAGTGGAGAGTTGTTGACCCATATGCTATCATAAGAAGGATTGTTGTTGATCCAAGGTTTCACACCAAGGAACAACAAGATTTTTATGAGACTATGTTGTTTGACAAGAGTCATGCTGTCAGTGATATGAGGTATGTTGACTAGAAATATATCAAGGAGAATGAAGACTTCCTTCCCCGTGTCCGAGAAAATTTCACGTTAGTGGATATTGAAACGTTTGTTGGAAAGGAGATGACTCCATGCAGGGACGGAGCGAGGATTCTATCATAGGGGGGCAAAGACAATGGCACAAAGATTTTTTTTTCCGCTAGCTTAATCCCCTTTTCACTAATTTCTTAACAGAATTGACCATCCTGTTACAACGATATGAGGAAAAAGAGATAGCAAATGTGAGTACTAATAGAAAGACAACGGCACGAGAGATTAGATTCATGAAATTTTGTTAGTCATATTTTTTTATTAGGAGCTTGCATATATCAATTAAATTATGGTCCGGCTATTACCTTAGTTCTTGGAATCCTCATATTCACCATTTCCTCTAAAGGGGCATGTTTGAAATATTCACCACTGATGCAATAAGCAGAGAATAATTATTAGATATTATGTATCAAGAAATTCTAAGTGTTTGAAAATTAAATAATTATTGCTTACATCATAGCATCAATGGAAGGCTTTAGCCTGAGTTAGAATTAGGCTAGTTTGCTTCGCTAGATTGCCCAAGTTATGAGCATTACGTTCATGCATTACTTCCATACCTAAGATAGCAATACCTAAAGCAGTTTAGCATCATGTTCTCATGGTGAGAAATTTAACCAATTTGACTCTCTTTCTCTTTGTGTCTACACGAGCACAAATACATAACTGGAAATGTTATGATTGATGATTATTGCATGGTTTGTATGATTATACTTCTATAAATTTTAATGGCATGAACTAATCCGATGTGAAATAAACTACCTTTTTCCTTTGTCACTACTGAAATTCAGAAATTTGTCGTCTGCCATGGCGGACGGCAAAGGGGGCAACCACTGACGGGAAAGGCTTTGCCATCGGTCAGCAGACGGCAAAAAAAATCTGGTGAAGATGTTCTTTGTTGTCTGCTTTTTTAAAGCGGATGGCAAAGAATCTTTGCCATGAGCGGGCAGACGGCATATTAAATAGGACGGCACATACTCCAACGGCCCCGTTAAGTGTTAACGGCAGGCCTCATCTCTTTGTCGTCTGCCATCCCCCCTTTGCCATGTGGGGGCAGACGGCAAAGGGGGGAACCAGCCCCCTCTCTCTCCCCTCTTTGTCGTCTGCCATCCCCCCTTTGCCATGTGGGGGCAGACGGCAAAGAGGGGAGAGAGAGGGGGCTGATTCCCCCCTCTGCCATGTGGGGGCAGACGGCAAAGGGGGGAACCAGCCCCCACTCTCTCCCCTCTTTGCCGTCTGCTATCCCCCCTTTGCCATGAGGGGACATACGGCAAAGAAGGGAGAGAGAGGGGGCTGATTCCCCCCTTTGCCATGTGGGGGCAGACGGCAAAAGGGGGAACCAGCCCCTTTTTAATTTATTTTTTATTATATCCAGCATTTTTAACAATAATCAGGATATATATATATATTTGACATAAATAAATTTCTTTCCGTACTCATAACCATATTAAAATAACTTTCATCCATAGTGCATACATATTATGCAAGTTGCATCCGTACCAAACCATATATTACACCAGTTTCATCCACATGCATACAAAGTTTCATATATATCCATATACTACAATAGTTTCAATACAAGCCATGGTACAAGAAATCATCATCAAGCATTCCATCAATATAATCCAAGCTTCCCGTGAAGTGAATGTAATATGCAAAATGACAAATAAGAAATTTAGAAGAATAATACTAGATGAAGAAGTGTGTATAGGTTATTTCGGAGAGAAATTAGCTAAGTATAGGCCATTTAGGAGCTAACTAAGCTAATTATGTCATTTAGGTGGAACCCTAGCTAACTATAGGTCGTTTCGGAGCTAACTTGGGTAAAATAGGTCATTCCGAAGCAAACTATACTTATTAAGCCACTTTGGATCTAGCTAGGCTAATTAGCTAAGTATAGGTCATGTTTTATTAAATAGACCATTTAGGAGCTAACTAAGCTAATTATGTCATTTAGGTGGAACCCTAGCTAACTATAGGTCGTTTCGGAGCTAATTTGGGTAAAATAGGTCATTCCGGAGCAAACTATGCTTATTACGCCATTTTGGATCTAGCTAGGCTAATTATAGGCCATTTAATACCTAAGTTAGGGGGAATAGATCATCTTGCAGCTACGTAAGCCTTATTATGTCATTTAGGAGAGAACTTAGCTAACTATAGGTCATTTTTTATTAAATAGGTCATTTTGGAGCTAACTAAGCTAATTATGTCATTTCGTAGGATAATTAGCCAATTTAGCCTTTCTTGGATGAGTCTAAGCTACGTAGAAGAAGAGAAAGAGAAGAAGAAGTAAATGAAGGAGTAGGAGGAGAAGGAGAAGGAAGAGGAGAAGAAGAAGAAAAGAAGAAGGAGAAGGAGAAGGAGGAAGAAGGAGAAGGAGGAGCTCCTTCTCCTTCTTCTCCTCCTTCTTATCCTTCTTCTTATCCTCCTCCTTCTCCTTCTTCTTCTTCTCTTCTTCTTCTTCTTCCTTCCTTTCATTTTTCCTCTTTCTTCTCCTCTTGTCCCCTTCTTCGGGCTAAATTTGCTAAGAATGCCTTTTTAGAGCTAATTACGTCATTTCGAGGATAATTAGCTAAGTATAGGTCATGTTTTATTAAATAGACCATTTAGGAGCTAACTAAGCTAATTATGTCATTTAGGTGGAACCCTAGCTAACTATAGGTCGTTTCGGAGCTAACTAGGGTAAAATAGGTCATTCCGGAGCAAACTATGCTTATTAAGCCATTTTGGATCTAGCTAGGCTAATTATAGGCCATTTAATACCTAAGTTAGGGGGAATAGGTCATCTTGCAGCTACGTAAGCTTTATTATGTCATTTAGGAGAGAATTTAACTTACTATAGGTCATTTTTTATTAAATAGGTCATTTTGGAGCTAACTAAGCTAATTATGTCATTTCCTAGGATAACTAGCCAATTTAGCCTTTCTTGGATGAGTCTAAGCTACGTGGAAGAAGAGAAAGAGAAGAACAAGTAAAAGAAGAAGGAGGAGGAGGAGGAGAAGGAGAAGGAAGAGGAGAAGAAGAAGAGAAGAAGCAGAAGGAGGAAGAAGGAGGAAGAAGAAGGAGAAGGAGGAGGTCCTTCTTCTTCTCCTCCTTCTTCTCCTTCTTCTTATCCTCCTCCTTCTCCTTCTTCTTCTTCTCTTCTTCTTCTTCCTTCCTTTCATTTTTCCTCTTTCTTCTCCTCTTGTCCCCTTCTTCGGGCTAAATTGGCAAAGAATGCCTTTTTGGAGCTAATTATGTCATTTCGAGGATAATTAGCTAAGTATAGGTCATGTTTTATTAAATAGACCATTTAGGAGCTAACTAAGCTAATTATGTCTTGTAGGTGGAACTCTAGCTAACTATAGGTCGTTTCGGAGCTAACTTAGGTAAAATAGGTCATTCGGGAGCAAACTACGCTTATTAAGCCATTTTGGATCTAGCTAGGCTAATTATAGGCCATTTAATACCAAAGTTAGGGGCATAGGTCATCTTGCAGCTACGTAAGCCTTATTATGTCATTTAGGAGAGAAGTTACTAACTATGGGTCATTTTTTATTAAATAGGTCATTTTGGAGCTAACTAAGCTAATTATGTCATTTCGTAGGATAATTAGCCAATTTAGCCTTTCTTGGATGAGCCTAAGCTACGTAGAAGAAGAGAAAGAGAAGAAGAAGTAAAAGAAGGAGGAGGACGAGGAGGAGAAGGAGAAGGAAGAGCACAAGAAAAGGAAAATAACAAGGAGAAGGAGAAGGAGGAAGAAGAAGGAGAAGGAGGAGCTCCTTCTCCTTCTTCTCCTCCTTCTTCTCCTTTTTCTTATCCTCCTCCTTCTCCTTCTTCTTCTTCTCTTCTTCTTCTTCTTCTTCCTTTCATTTTTCCTCTTTCTTCTCCTCTTGTCCCCTTCTTCGGGCTAAATTGGCTAAGAATGCCTTTTTAGAGTTAATTATGTCATTTCGAGGATAATTAGCTAAGTATAGGTCATGTTTTATTAAATAGACCATTTAGGAGCTAACTAAGCTAATTATGTCATTTAGGTGGAACCCTAGCTAACTATAGGTCGTTCCGGAGCTAACTTGGGTAAAATAGGTAATTCCGGAGCAAACTATGCTTATTAAGCCATTTTGGATCTAGCTAGGCTAATTATAGGCCATTTAATACCTAAGTTAGGGGGAATAGGTAATCTTGCAGCTACGTAAGCTTTATTATGTCATTTAGGAGATAACTTAACTAACTATAGGTCATTTTTTATTAAATAGGTCATTTTGGAGCTAACTAAGCTAATTATGTCATTTTGTAGGATAATTAGCCAATTTAGCCTTTCTTGGATGAGTCTAAGCTACGTAGAAGAAGAGAAAGAGAAGAAGAAGTAAAAGAAGGAGGAGGAGGAGGAGGAGGAGGAGAAGGAGAAGGAAGAGGAGAAGAATAAGAAAAGAAGTAGTAGAAGGAGAAGGAGGAAGAAGGAGGAAGAAGAAGGAGAAGGAGGAGCTCCTTCTCCTTCTTCTTCTCCTCCTTCTTCTCCTTCTTCTTATCCTCCTCCTTCTCCTTCTTCTTCTTCTCTTTTTCTTCTTCTTCCTTCCTTTCATTTTTCCTCTTTCTTCTCCTCTTGTCCCCTTCTTCGGGCTAAATTGGCTAAGAATGCCTTTTTGGAGCTAATTACGTCATTTCGAGGATAATTAGCTAAGTATAGGTCATGTTTTATTAAATATACTATTTAGGAGCTAACTAAGCTAATTATGTCATTTAGGTGGAACCCTAGCTAACTATAGGTCGTTTCGGAGCTAACTTGGGTAAAATAGGTCATTCCGGAGCAAACTATGCTTATTAAGCCATTTTGGATCTAGCTAGGCTAATTATAGGCCATTTAATACCTAAGGCTGGGGAATAGGTCATCTTGCAGCTACGTAAGCCTTATTATGTCATTTAGGAGAGAACTTAGCTAACTATAGGTCATTTTTTGTTAAATAGGTCATTTTGGAGCTAACTAAGCTAATTATTTCATTTCGTAGGATAATTAGATAATTTAGCCTTTGTTGGATGAGTCTAAGCTACTAGAAAAAGACAAAGAGAAGAAGAAGTAAAAGGAGGAGCAGGAGGAGGAGAAGGAGAAGGAAGAGGAGAAGAAGAAGAAAAGAAGAAGGAGAAGGAGAAGGAGGAAGAAGGAGGAAGAAGAAGGAAAAGAAGGAGCTCCTTCTCCTTCTTCTCCTCCTTCTTCTTATCCTCCTCCTTCTCCTTCTTCTTCTTCTCTTCTTCTTCTTATTCCTTCCTTTCATTTTTCCTCTTTCTTCTCCTCTTGTCCCCTTCTTCGGGCTATATTGGCTAAGAATGCCTTTTTGGAGCTAATTATGTCATTTCGAGGATAATTAGCTAAGTATAGGTCATGTTTTATTAAATAGACCATTTAGGAGCTAACTAAGCTAATTATGTCATTTAGGTGGAACCCTAGCTAACTATAGGTCGTTTCGGAGCTAACTAGGGTAAAATAGGTCATTCCGGAGCAAACTATGCTTATTAAGCCATTTTGGATCTAGCTAGGCTAATTATAGGCCATTTAATACCTAAGTTAGGGGGAATAGGTCATCTTGCAGCTACGTAAGCTTTATTATGTCATTTAGGAGAGAATTTAACTTACTATAGGTCATTTTTTATTAAATAGGTCATTTTGGAGCTAACTAAGCTAATTATGTCATTTCCTAGGATAACTAGCCAATTTAGCCTTTCTTGGATGAGTCTAAGCTACGTGGAAGAAGAGAAAGAGAAGAACAAGTAAAAGAAGAAGAAGGAGGAGGAGGAGAAGGAGAAGGAAGAGGAGAAGAAGAAGAGAAGAAGCAGAAGGAGGAAGAAGGAGGAAGAAGAAGGAGAAGGAGGAGGTCCTTCTTCTTCTCCTCCTTCTTCTCCTTCTTCTTATCCTCCTCCTTCTCCTTCTTCTTCTTCTCTTCTTCTTCTTCCTTCCTTTCATTTTTCCTCTTTCTTCTCCTCTTGTCCCCTTCTTCGGGCTAAATTGGCAAAGAATGCCTTTTTGGAGCTAATTATGTCATTTTGAGGATAATTAGCTAAGTATAGGTCATGTTTTATTAAATAGACCATTTAGGAGCTAACTAAGCTAATTATGTCTTGTAGGTGGAACTCTAGCTAACTATAGGTCGTTTCGGAGCTAACTTAGGTAAAATAGGTCATTCGGGAGCAAACTACGCTTATTAAGCCATTTTGGATCTAGCTAGGCTAATTATAGGCCATTTAATACCTAAGTTAGGGGGCATAGGTCATCTTGCAGCTACGTAAGCCTTATTATGTCATTTAGGAGAGAAGTTACTAACTATGGGTCATTTTTTATTAAATAGGTCATTTTGGAGCTAACTAAGCTAATTATGTCATTTCGTAGGATAATTAGCCAATTTAGCCTTTCTTGGATGAGCCTAAGCTACGTAGAAGAAGAGAAAGAGAAGAAGAAGTAAAAGAAGGAGGAGGACGAGGAGGAGAAGGAGAAGGAAGAGCACAAGAAAAGGAAAATAACAAGGAGAAGGAGAAGGAGGAAGAAGAAGGAGAAGGAGGAGCTCCTTCTCCTTCTTCTCCTCCTTCTTCTCCTTTTTCTTATCCTCCTCCTTCTCCTTCTTCTTCTTCTCTTCTTCTTCTTCTTCTTCCTTTCATTTTTCCTCTTTCTTCTCCTCTTGTCCCCTTCTTCGGGCTAAATTGGCTAAGAATGCCTTTTTAGAGTTAATTATGTCATTTCGAGGATAATTAGCTAAGTATAGGTCATGTTTTATTAAATAGACCATTTAGGAGCTAACTAAGCTAATTATGTCATTTAGGTGGAACCCTAGCTAACTATAGGTCGTTCCGGAGCTAACTTGGGTAAAATAGGTAATTCCGGAGCAAACTATGCTTATTAAGCCATTTTGGATCTAGCTAGGCTAATTATAGGCCATTTAATACCTAAGTTAGGGGGAATAGGTAATCTTGCAGCTACGTAAGCTTTATTATGTCATTTAGGAGATAACTTAACTAACTATAGGTCATTTTTTATTAAATAGGTCATTTTGGAGCTAACTAAGCTAATTATGTCATTTCGTAGGATAATTAGCCAATTTAGCCTTTCTTGGATGAGTCTAAGCTACGTAGAAGAAGAGAAAGAGAAGAAGAAGTAAAAGAAGGAGGAGGAGGAGGAGGAGGAGGAGAAGGAGAAGGAAGAGGAGAAGAATAAGAAAAGAAGTAGTAGAAGGAGAAGGAGGAAGAAGGAGGAAGAAGAAGGAGAAGGAGGAGCTCCTTCTCCTTCTTCTTCTCCTCCTTCTTCTCCTTCTTCTTATCCTCCTCCTTCTCCTTCTTCTTCTTCTCTTTTTCTTCTTCTTCCTTCCTTTCATTTTTCCTCTTTCTTCTCCTCTTGTCCCCTTCTTCGGGCTAAATTGGCTAAGAATGCCTTTTTGGAGCTAATTACGTCATTTCGAGGATAATTAGCTAAGTATAGGTCATGTTTTATTAAATATACTATTTAGGAGCTAACTAAGCTAATTATGTCATTTAGGTGGAACCCTAGCTAACTATAGGTCGTTTCGGAGCTAACTTGGGTAAAATAGGTCATTCCGGAGCAAACTATGCTTATTAAGCCATTTTGGATCTAGCTAGGCTAATTATAGGCCATTTAATACCTAAGGCTGGGGAATAGGTCATCTTGCAGCTACGTAAGCCTTATTATGTCATTTAGGAGAGAACTTAGCTAACTATAGGTCATTTTTTGTTAAATAGGTCATTTTGGAGCTAACTAAGCTAATTATTTCATTTCGTAGGATAATTAGATAATTTAGCCTTTGTTGGATGAGTCTAAGCTACTAGAAAAAGACAAAGAGAAGAAGAAGTAAAAGGAGGAGCAGGAGGAGGAGAAGGAGAAGGAAGAGGAGAAGAAGAAGAAAAGAAGAAGGAGAAGGAGAAGGAGGAAGAAGGAGGAAGAAGAAGGAAAAGAAGGAGCTCCTTCTCCTTCTTCTCCTCCTTCTTCTTATCCTCCTCCTTCTCCTTCTTCTTCTTCTCTTCTTCTTCTTATTCCTTCCTTTCATTTTTCCTCTTTCTTCTCCTCTTGTCCCCTTCTTCGGGCTATATTGGCTAAGAATGCCTTTTTGGAGCTAATTATGTCATTTCGAGGATAATTAGCTAAGTATAGGTCATGTTTTATTAAATAGACCATTTAGGAGCTAACTAAGCTAATTATGTCATTTAGGTGGAACCCTAGCTAACTATAGGTCGTTTCGGAGCTAACTAGGGTAAAATAGGTCATTCCGGAGCAAACTATGCTTATTAAGCCATTTTGGATCTAGCTAGGCTAATTATAGGCCATTTAATACCTAAGTTAGGGGGAATAGGTCATCTTGCAGCTACGTAAGCTTTATTATGTCATTTAGGAGAGAATTTAACTTACTATAGGTCATTTTTTATTAAATAGGTCATTTTGGAGCTAACTAAGCTAATTATGTCATTTCCTAGGATAACTAGCCAATTTAGCCTTTCTTGGATGAGTCTAAGCTACGTGGAAGAAGAGAAAGAGAAGAACAAGTAAAAGAAGAAGAAGGAGGAGGAGGAGAAGGAGAAGGAAGAGGAGAAGAAGCAGAGAAGAAGCAGAAGGAGGAAGAAGGAGGAAGAAGAAGGAGAAGGAGGAGGTCCTTCTTCTTCTCCTCCTTCTTCTCCTTCTTCTTATCCTCCTCCTTCTCCTTCTTCTTCTTCTCTTCTTCTTCTTCCTTCCTTTCATTTTTCCTCTTTCTTCTCCTCTTGTCCCCTTCTTCGGGCTAAATTGGCAAAGAATGCCTTTTTGGAGCTAATTATGTCATTTTGAGGATAATTAGCTAAGTATAGGTCATGTTTTATTAAATAGACCATTTAGGAGCTAACTAAGCTAATTATGTCTTGTAGGTGGAACTCTAGCTAACTATAGGTCGTTTCGGAGCTAACTTAGGTAAAATAGGTCATTCGGGAGCAAACTACGCTTATTAAGCCATTTTGGATCTAGCTAGGCTAATTATAGGCCATTTAATACCTAAGTTAGGGGGCATAGGTCATCTTGCAGCTACGTAAGCCTTATTATGTCATTTAGGAGAGAAGTTACTAACTATGGGTCATTTTTTATTAAATAGGTCATTTTGGAGCTAACTAAGCTAATTATGTCATTTCGTAGGATAATTAGCCAATTTAGCCTTTCTTGGATGAGCCTAAGCTACGTAGAAGAAGAGAAAGAGAAGAAGAAGTAAAAGAAGGAGGAGGACGAGGAGGAGAAGGAGAAGGAAGAGCACAAGAAAAGGAAAATAACAAGGAGAAGGAGAAGGAGGAAGAAGAAGGAGAAGGAGGAGCTCCTTCTCCTTCTTCTCCTCCTTCTTCTCCTTTTTCTTATCCTCCTCCTTCTCCTTCTTCTTCTTCTCTTCTTCTTCTTCTTCTTCCTTTCATTTTTCCTCTTTCTTCTCCTCTTGTCCCCTTCTTCGGGCTAAATTGGCTAAGAATGCCTTTTTAGAGTTAATTATGTCATTTCGAGGATAATTAGCTAAGTATAGGTCATGTTTTATTAAATAGACCATTTAGGAGCTAACTAAGCTAATTATGTCATTTAGGTGGAACCCTAGCTAACTATAGGTCGTTCCGGAGCTAACTTGGGTAAAATAGGTAATTCCGGAGCAAACTATGCTTATTAAGCCATTTTGGATCTAGCTAGGCTAATTATAGGCCATTTAATACCTAAGTTAGGGGGAATAGGTAATCTTGCAGCTACGTAAGCTTTATTATGTCATTTAGGAGATAACTTAACTAACTATAGGTCATTTTTTATTAAATAGGTCATTTTGGAGCTAACTAAGCTAATTATGTCATTTCGTAGGATAATTAGCCAATTTAGCCTTTCTTGGATGAGTCTAAGCTACGTAGAAGAAGATAAAGAGAAGAAGAAGTAAAAGAAGGAGGAGGAGGAGGAGGAGGAGAAGGAGAAGGAAGAGGAGAAGAATAAGAAAAGAAGTAGTAGAAGGAGAAGGAGGAAGAAGGAGGAAGAAGAAGGAGAAGGAGGAGCTCCTTCTCCTTCTTCTCCTCCTTCTTCTCCTTCTTCTTATCCTCCTCCTTCTCCTTCTTCTTCTTCTCTTTTTCTTCTTCTTCCTTCCTTTCATTTTTCCTCTTTCTTCTCCTCTTGTCCCCTTCTTCGGGCTAAATTGGCTAAGAATGCCTTTTTGGAGCTAATTACGTCATTTCGAGGATAATTAGCTAAGTATAGGTCATGTTTTATTAAATATACCATTTAGGAGCTAACTAAGCTAATTATGTCATTTAGGTGGAACCCTAGCTAACTATAGGTCGTTTCGGAGCTAACTTGGGTAAAATAGGTCATTCCGGAGCAAACTATGCTTATTAAGCCATTTTGGATCTAGCTAGGCTAATTAAGGCCATTTAATACCTAAGGCTGGGGAATAGGTCATCTTGCAGCTACGTAAGCCTTATTATGTCATTTAGGAGAGAACTTAGCTAACTATAGGTCATTTTTTATTAAATAGGTCATTTTGGAGCTAACTAAGCTAATTATTTCATTTCGTAGGATAATTAGATAATTTAGCCTTTGTTGGATGAGTCTAAGCTACTAGAAAAAGAGAAAGAGAAGAAGAAGTAAAAGGAGGAGCAGGAGGAGGAGAAGGAGAAGGAAGAGGAGAAGAAGAAGAAAAGAAGAAGGAGAAGGAGAAGGAGGAAGAAGGAGGAAGAAGAAGGAAAAGAAGGAGCTCCTTCTCCTTCTTCTCCTCCTTCTTCTTATCCTCCTCCTTCTCCTTCTTCTTCTTCTCTTCTTCTTCTTATTCCTTCCTTTCATTTTTCCTCTTTCTTCTCCTCTTGTCCCCTTCTTCGGGATATATTGGCTAAGAATGCCTTTTTGGAGCTAATTATGTCATTTCGAGGATAATTAGCTAAGTATAGGTCATGTTTTATTAAATATACCATTTAAGAGCTAACTAAGCTAATTATGTCATTTAGGTGGAACCCTAGCTAACTATAGGTCGTTTTGGAGCTAACTTGGGTAAAATAGGTCATTACGGAGCAAACTATGCTTATTAAGCCATTTTGGATCTTGCTAGGCTAATTATAGGCCATTTAATACCTAAGTTAGGGGGAATAGGTCATCTTGCAGCTACGTAAGCCTTATTATGTCATTTAGGAGAGAACTTAGCTAACTATAGGTCATTTTTTATTAAATAGGTCATTTTGGAGCTAACTAAGCTAATTATGTCATTTCGTAGGATAATTAGCCAATTTAGCTTTTCTTGGATGAGTCTAAGCTGCATAGAAGAAGAGAAAGAGAAGAAGAAGTAAAAGAAGGAGGAAGGAGGAGAAGGAGAAGGAAGAGGAGAAGAAGAAGAAAAGAAGGAGAAGGAGGAAGAAGAAGGAGAAGGAGGTGCTCCTTCTCCTTCTTCTCCTCCTCCTTCTCCTTCTTCTTATCCTCCTCCTTCTCCTTCTTCTTCTTCTCTTCTTCTTCTTCTTGTTCCTTTCATTTTTCCTCTTTCTTCTCCTCTTGTCCCCTTCTTCGGGCTAGATTGGCTAAGAATGCCTTTTTAGAGCTAATTATGTCATTTCGAGGATAATTAGCCAAGTATAGGTCATGTTTTATTGAATAGACCATTTAGGAGCTAACTAAGCTAATTATGTCATTTAGGTGGAACCCTAGCTAACTATAGGTCGTTTCGGAGCTAACTTCGGTAAAATAGGTCATTCCGGAGGAAACTATTTCTTATTAAGCCATTTTGGATCTAACTAGGCTAATTATAGGCCATTTAATACCTAAGTTAGGGGAATAGGTCATCTTGGAGCTACTTAAGCCTTATTATGTCATTTAGGAGAGAACTTAACTAACTATAGGTCATTTTTTATTAAATAGGTCATTTTGGAGCTAACTAAGCTAATTATGTCATTTCGTAGGATAGTTAGCCAATTTAGCCTTTCTTGGATGAGTCTAAGCTACGTAGAAGAAGAGAAAGAGAAGAAGAAGTAAAAGAAGGAGGACGAAGAGGAGGAGGAGGAGGAGAAGGAGAAGGAAGAGGAGAAGAATAAGAAAAGAAGAAGGAGAAGGAGAAGGAGGAAGAAGGAGGAAGAAGAAGGAGAAGGAGCTCCAAGGAGGAGCTCCTTCTCCTTCTTCTCCTCCTTCTTCTCCTTCTTCTTATCCTCCTCCTTCTCCTTCTTCTTCTTCTCTTCTTCTTCTTCTTCCTTCCTTTCATTTTTCCTCTTTCTTCTCCTCTTGTCCCCTTCTTCGGGATAAATTAGCTAAGGATGCCTTTTTGGAGCTAATTATGTCATTTCGAGGATAATTAGCTAAGTATTGGTCATGTTTTATTAAATAGACCATTTAGGAGCTAACTAAGCTAATTATGTCATTTAGGTGGAACCCTAGCTAACTATAGGTCGTTTCAGAGCTAACTTAGGTAAAATAGGTCATTCCGGAGCAAACTATGCTTATCAAGCCATTTTGGATCTAGCTAGGCTAATTATAGGCCATTTAATACCTAAGTTAGGGGGAATAGGTCATCTTGCAGCTACGTAAGCCTTATTATGTCATTTAGGAGAGAACTTAGCTAATTATAGGTCATTTTTCATTAAATAGGTCATTTTGGAGCTAACTAAGCTAATTATGTCATTTCGTAGGATAATTAGCCAATTTAGCCTTTCTTGGATGAGTCTAAGCTACGTAGAAGAAGAGAAAGAGAAGAAGAAGTAAAAGAAGGAGGAGGAGGAGGAGGAGGAGAAAGAGAAGGAAGTGGAGAAGAAGAAGAAAAGAATAAGGAGAAGGAGAAGGAGGAAGAAGAAGGAGAAGGAGGAGCACCTTCTCCTTCTTCTCCTTCTTCTTATCCTCCTCCTTCTCCTTCTTCTTCTTCTTCCTTCCTTTAATTTTTCTCTTTCTTCTCCTCTTGTCCCCTTCTTCGGGCTAAAATGGCTAAGAATTCCTTTTTTGAGCTAATTATGACATTTCGAGGATAATTAGCTATGTATAGGTCATGTTTTATTAAATAGACCCTTTAAGAGCTAACTAAGCTAATTGTGTCATTTAGGTGGAACCCTAGCTAACTATAGGTCGTTTCGGAGCTAACTTGGGTAAAATAGGTCATTCCGGAGCAAACTATGCTTATTAAGCCATTTTGGATCTAGCTAGGCTAATTATAGGCCATTTAATACCTAAGTTAGCGGGAATAGGTCATCTTGCAGCTACGTAAGCCTTATTATGTCAATTAGGAGAGAACTTAGCTAACTATAGGTCATTTTTCATTAAATAGGTCATTTTGGAGCTAACTAAGCTAATTATGTCATTTCGTAGGATAATTAGCCAATTTAGCCTTTCTTGGATGAGTCTAAGCTACGTAGAAGAAGAGAAAGAGAAGAAGAAGTAAAAGAAGGAGGAGGAGGAGGAGAAGGAGAAGGAAGAGGAGAACAAGAAGAAAATAATAAGGGTAAGGAGAAGGAGGAAGAAGGAGGAAGAAGAAGGAGAAGGAGGAGCTCCTTCTCCTTCTTCTCCTCCTTCTTCTCCTTCTTCTTATCCTCCTCCTTCTCCTTCTTTTCTTCTCTTCTTCTTCTTCTTCCTTCCTTTCATTTTTCCTCTTTATTCTCCTCTTGTCCCCTTCTTCAGGCTAAATTGGCTAAGAATGCCTTTTTGGAGCTAATTATGTCATTTCGAGGATAATTAGCTAAGTATAGGTCATGTTTTATTAAATAGACCATTTAGGAGCTAACTAAGCTAATTATGTTATTTAGGTGGAACCCTAGCTAACTATAGGTCGTTTCGGAGCTAACTTGGGTAAAATAGGTCATTTCGGAGCAAACTATGCTAATTAAGCCATTTTGGAGCTAACTAAGCTAATTATGTCATTTAGATGGAAGTCTAGCTATTTTTTATTAAAACACTAGAAATAACATACCATTGTCGTCATCACGGCGGTGAAGCACGATGGCTCTGGCTTGTTTCACCTGGAGAAGGTTGCCCTGGAGAAGGCTCCACTGTAGAAGGGTCGCGTGATGCGTTTCGGGAGATATTCTGCACCAAACATCGATTGCAATGTGTCGTTAGTATGAGGACACTCTTAAGATCACTGCACTCAAATGAAACTCACCGTCCCCGCCACGTTAATCACTCGCATCGGCGGAGGGACTTGGCCGGTCTTCTCGCACATAGACTGTACATTTGGTTTCGACAAGTCAAACTTTTTATTTATTAATCAAACGGACATTCAAATGCAAGATTTGAAATAACATGAAGTAGAAACTTACCATGAAGAGCTCGTATATGGCCCTGTTAGACGCATCATTCTGTGCCCTCTCCGCCTCCACCAATGCAGTCGTCCTCTCCTCCAGCTCCCTATTCTCCTTATCCTTCTCCGCCATAGCCGCCTGCATTGCCTCTCTCTCTTTCTGAATAGCAACCTGCAACACAACTCATTGTTAGCAATGTAATCATATTGGTTCCAACGCACAACATAATGCGGAAAGATAGTTGAGTCCATTAAACTAACCTCGATGGCGAGCTCGACTGGCCGTGGACGACGTGTTATCTCTGGACAAGAGCTCGTTTGGCGTGCCTTTATCTGCCGGAGAGTGCTAGGACAATGTATAAGGCCGTCTCCAATGGCGATCGACCCATGGGGCCTCCCGTTGCCAGCTATCATCACCAGCTCTTGATCAATAGGCCCCTCGCTCGGGTTAAAGTCCTCCCCTTTCCTCGCCTTCCCGTGATCTTTGTACTTCACGAGCTTGTGGTGGGAGGAGATGTTGGTGAATTTTTCTGGATGCTCGAGGTCAGACTCGGAGAATGCCTTGACCTTCTTGTACGAGGCAGTATGTGCCATCGCATACAGGTCGTACATCTGTGGCACCTCCGTCTTATTGTGACGCGCCTAAAAGAGAGAGAGAGGAAAATTGTATTAGTAAAGGGCTCAAGATAGCATTAAGAATGAATTGCATGAGGCATGAAGCAAACCACATACCCAGTTCTCGCCAAATTGGATTAAGTTGACGCTCCCTTGATGGTGTGGCACACCAACCATTTTGCCACGCCTCTCCTTGGCGTTGTTGTGGATGGCGTCCCACGTTTCGGAGCACCACTGATCCACCAAGGCCTCCCAACAATCCATCTTATCCACACACCATCTCGGGGGCACCTAAGTTAATAAAGAGAAATTTGAGTGTGTCAGAACCAAATCAAGGAAACTAACTACAAAGCCTTAATAATATGTAATTACCTTCATGTAATGATCCTTCTCCATCTTAGCATCACAGCACTTTGCCTTGTCAATCCTAATACGCCGCGTGGCATAGTAATCTCGAACAGCCTGCACCCGAGCCTCGTGCCAAAAGTTTTGAAGTAGGCGGTGACATTCGGTTTCGATAACCTTTGTCTCGTCCTCCTCGTATCCCTCCTCACACCTATAGTAGGTCTGCAAACGAGAAAACACCAATTAGTACAATAAATAGCTATGGTTGATTTATAATTGTGTGAAGGAGAAATTACCCAGAACTTTCGGATCACCATGTCCGCCCTCGTGTCGCACAAAACACCGTCGATCTCCACCTCCGGCGGGGCCGGGGCACCCAAGTAGTGCTCCCAGGTCATTCCTACCTCTCGCTCCCGACCGGGCAACGTAACAAACCCTGGGAAGTTTTTACGGCAAAGCACACCAAGGACGCTGTTGGGCTCGCGGACACCCTTGGCAACAATCCAACCCCTACAGTATGACAAATTAAAGCCAAAACATTAGATATTTGAGAAAACGCGAAGTCAAAATGTTAAATAAGAGTAAATTAACTTACTTGTCCCCATTTGGCCTAATCGACCACCTCTGCTCGGGGGTCGCCGGCATGAGCGGGAGCCCCGAACTACCACGCTGGTAGATGGTAGCCCCCTCACCCAGCTCCTCGTCGCTACCAGCATGGCCACTTGGCTCAGCCCAGGTATCCCACTGGGTCTCTTGGGACGTACCCTCATCCCTGCTTTGCTCCGGAGTCGCCTGGACTGAAGCCTCTGGGACACGAGTCTCGTGGGTCGAAGGCTCGTCGACCTGAGGCTCGTCGACCCGAGGCTCGTGAACCTGAGACCGTGTAGCCTCCACCTCAGACGAATCCACCCTAGAAGTCTTGTGCTCAGGTGAATCAGCTTGGGGTGGTGGCGGATATCGTGTAGCCTCCACCTCAGAAGGCGTGGCAGCCATCGCCCTACCTCTCCCGCGGCCACGTGTACCTTTAGTACAACATAAATACCAACATGAGTAATAAAATGTATATAAATACCAATATGCATACAACATGAGTACAACATAAATACCAACATGAATACAACGTGTACCTTTAGTACCCCTCGGCCTCGCGGGGGGTCGACCTCCTCTCACGGGGGGCGCTCCTTGCAGAGTAGAGAGCAACGCTCTCCGAAGAGGCGAAGCAGGAATGGAAGTACCCATCCCATCACCATCGGACGAAGAAGGAGCCGCGGAGTGCTTTCGACCCTTTCCCATCATCTTTCAACACCTCTCATGACAAAGAGTAAATCAAATTAGTACAACATAAATACCAACATGAGTAATAAAATTTATATAATTTAGTTGCATACCTGACATGAACTAATAACAATCGTGCTCGTCTATATATGCTTCGGGGTCAATAAATGCATCATGATCATCACTATCATCAATAAATGCATCATCATCATCACTATCACGAAGAACATGTGGAAGGCCACCATTATGTAATCGGTCAAGAAGTGACAGGTCATCCGCAGCAGTAACCTCTTCTTCTTCCAGCTCTTCCTGTTCGGGCTCAGGGGTTAAGACGGATTCACTGTCGCTGTCTACTTCAATGTTCTGGGGTGAAGTAGAGCGGTTCTTGAAACGTTTCTTGGACATACGTGTTTCTTGGAAGAATTCTCCTTCATATGTGTCTGGGTTAATGTGAGGTTCGTAATCCTCTTCATTGAGGGTAGGTGGTATAAAATGTGGTGGCACTTCATAAACGACATCCCAACCTTTGAGATTTGGATCAGTTTGGCAGGCCCACGGTAGATAGAAAACTTGTATCGCCTGTTGAGCCGTAATATAGACATCGGGAACATCTAAGTGGGTGTTTTGGTTGATTTCGACTAGTCATATATGTTCATGAGTCCTTCTAGTCTCCCTAGGCTTAAACCAATAACATTTGAAGACTACGACGGTCGGTGGGTTTTCACCATAGAATAGAAGTTCATAAATTGCTTCAACTCTTCCATAATACTCGGTGTCTCCTTCGCCGATAGCAGAGACAGAACAATTTGTAGTCTTTAGGTCGGGCATAGATAGCTCTTTGCCAAAGGTATGAAAGTGATACCCGTTGATGTTGTATTTGTCAAATGAACGGACCTTATAGTCAAAACCATTAGCGACTTCTCTCAACTCGGTGTCCATAGACTCTGCATCAGCCTACAAGTTTAATACGAAAGAATGGATGCATTAGCCGCAAATTAGACCAAGAAATCAAATGGGCCCTTAATGGTAATTAATTACCCTTTGTTTGAACCAAGAGATGAAACCGGGATACTCGCCTCCATGCTTTGCGAGAAGCTCATACTCTTCGACGGAATCCTTTTCGATGACCGCTCCATCCGAGAATTCGGCGACGTATCGACTATATCAAATATCCGGGAATAAGAGTAGTTGATAGCAATTAGAAGTTGCGGAACAATAAATTACCGAGAACTTACTCGATGTACGGCCGCACTTCTGTTAGGTTGGTGAAGATATACAAAGAAATGGTCCGCCATTCTTCGACATCCAACGATTTCCCTTTCGAAGCACCGGATGGTGCGAGCTTACCTTTGAATAGGTTGAGGTTGGATCGAACTTTTTTTGGATCGCCATCATTGTACCGAGGCTTCGGGTTATGCAAATGATGATTTTTGGCTTCGTAGTGTGTTGTCACGAAGTTTGCCGCCTCCTCAGTAATGAATGCCTCGGCCATCGATGCTTCAGTTCTACGTTTAGTTTTACACTTAGCTCGAAGCGTCTTCTGCATTCTCTCAGTTGAGTAGCACCATCGATTTCGAACGGGCCCCCCATTCTTGCCTCGGTCGGGTGATGCAAAATCAAATGTTGCATTGGATTAAAGAAGCCCGATGGAAAGATCTTTTCTAATTTGCAGATCAACTCCGGCGCCAACTCTTCCATTTCATCTAGCACGCCAGGCGATAGTTCTTTCACACAAAGAGAACGGAAGAAATAGCTCAGCTCTGTCAGTACTAGCCATTCATCCTCAGGGATAAAGCCACGCAACATCACCGGCATTACCCGCTCAATCCATATGTGCCAATCATGACTCTTGAGCCCAAATATTTTCAATTTCTCAAGACTCGCTCCCCTCTTTAGATTCGCAGCATACCCATCGGGGAACATCAACCGCATTTTCACCAACAATAGCATTTCCCTCATAGCTGGCCTTTCAAGATTGAACCATGCCTTTGGCTTCGCTATGCTTTCCTTTCCTTTCCGTTGTCGCAAGTTTTGCAACGGTCTATCACATAGAGCCTCCACGTAGATTCTAGCCTTAGGATTATCTTTTGACTTCCCCTCTATGCCGAACAATGTACCAAAAATGGCCTCCGCAATATTCTTTTCAGTGTGCATCACGTCAATGTTGTGTTGGCAAAGGAGGTCTTTGAAGTAAGGCAGATCCCATAAGCATGACTTATGAGTCCAGGCGTGTTCCGTATTATACCCTTTGAAGTATCCTGGACGCAAAGGATCAGGCTCGAGAGCGTTTAACTGATCAAGGGTCTGTTGGCCAGTCCACGCAGCTGGTGCAGTGTTTTTGACAACTCTACCTTTGATGAAATTCTTCTTGTCTTTTCTGAACTTATGGGCAGGATCCAGGAATTGTCTATGCATGTCGAAGCAAGAATACTTGTGACCAGCCTGCAGCCAACGAAACTGAAGAGCTGCCTTGCATGTGGTGCACGGGAACCTTCCATGCACACACCAGCCAGCGAATAGCGCAAACGCCGGATAATCATGCGTCGAGTACATGTACCACACATGCATTTTGAAATTTGTTTTGGTAGCCGCGTCGTAGGTCTTGATCCCATTATCCCAGGCTTCTTGCAACTCATCCTTAAGCGGCTGCATGTACACATTCATATTCTTCCCCGGATAGTTGGGCCCTGGAATTATCAACGTCAGGAAAATGTTCTTTCTTTTCATAATCTCTCGGGGTGGCAAATTTAGTGGAATGACAAATACAGGCCAACAACTATATTGTGCTGCCGTCTTACCATACACATTGAACCCATCCGCGCTGATGGAAACTCTAGGTTGCCTTGGATCTTCCGATTTATCCTTATGTAATGCATCGTAGTGCCTCCACGCAAAACCATCTGAAGTGTGTACCAGCATCTTGTTCCCATCCGCATCTAATTCGGTTCATTTGCCCAATTTGTGCCATGTCATCTGTCTGGCCGTCTCTTCGACCATGAAAAGACGTTGAAGTCTTGGTACGATTGGCAGATACCGAAGAACACTAATGGGGATTTTGGTCTGAGTCTTCTCACCCATGCCGTTGTCTACCACAATATACCTGGAAGAATTGCAAATGGGGCAATAGTTCAAGGACGCATACTCAAGCCTAAATAAGGCACATCCATTCTCACATGCATGTATCTTCTCATAGGGCATCTTAAGTACACAAAGGGTTTTCTCTGACTAGTACAGGTTTGCATGCAGTACATCGCCTTTGGGTAGAAAGCGTCCAAATATCGTCATCATCGCGTTGTAGCATTCTCTGCCTAGGTTGAATTGAGCCTTCAGATCCATTACTTGTGCGATGGCATCCAGCTGACAAAGCTCAGTCTGCTCGTGGAGAGGACGTTTTGAAGACTCCAACATTTCATAGAAGGCCTTTGCAGATTCCTCCATCTCATCGCCCGAATCCCAAGCATCATCAAAGTCTTGCACCATGTCTTCAATCCCGGTACCATGCTCATCGGTGCGACGACGAATCACCTCAGCTCTGGCACGTTGGTCAGACTCACCATGAAAAGTCCACACCGTATAATTAGGCGTAAAACCCCACTTCTGCAGGTGTTTACCCATTTCAAACTCTGTCTGCTTTTTCCAGTTGTCGCAGTTGGGACAGGGGCACCATGTTTTTTGCTGACCATTTGCAAATGCGGCTCTCACAAACCCCCTGGTTTTTGTTAACCATTCATGGGTCATGACTTTCTGACTAGGGTGACTAGTGTACATCCAAGCACGATCACTCATGTTGCCTAGCTACCTATGGGGCACAAGAAATAAATATATAATTCATCATCTATATTCATACGCTAATCAAGTTTGTCATTTTTATTACGTCCATGCAACCTACACGCTAATAGGTAAAGATAGGTCCTAATCCCACCCGAGTATGTGTAGATTGGGTTCGTTTTCCCATGCTCTGCTCCAGATGCGACGCAGAATTTCGGCAACCTCCCCGCTGTTCTCCTGATATACGTCTTGGCAATAAGTAGAGAGGATGTGTACCCGGAGAACAACAGGGGAGTCACTGACGAAATTCCGCATCGGATCCGGAGCACAGCATACGGGAAACAAATCTACACATACTCGGGTTGTCCATGGATAATGTTCGACAATTCGAAAGGATGGCGGTTATAAATATGCAAAGAAATGCATATTTATAGATGTCGCCCTTTCGAACGGGAGACGCATACTGGTCACGCGTACTCATGATTGAAGAAACCTATAGCTAGCAAGTTTCATCGGCACGAAGACCGGGACAAAGCAAATTAAGGGGGTAGGAGGAGAAGTCATTTGTGCTCACCAACAAACGCAAGGGCGGAGCTCGTCCAACACACGTGGAGGTCGTCGAACAACTGCACATCGAAATTCACACGATCAACGCAAATACGATGTTTTTATAATTAACATAGTCGGAAAATATGTGACCTAACTCATAATTTACAAAACTATGACCTCGTGGGCCTCTGGAAGGCCGAAAAGCACCTTCTCGTTCAACAGAAGGCAGAAGAGGTGTCGGGGTCGGGGCTTAGTGGCGTCGGGAGTCAGTGCCGTCGAGGGTCGGTGGTGTCGGGTGTCGGTGGCATCGGGGGTCAGGTGGTTAGTGGCGTCGGTTGTGGGGGGTCACTGACGTCGGGGGTCGAGGGTCAGTGATGTCGGGTGTCAGTCGCGTCGGGGGTCGGGGGTTGGTGGTGTCGAGCGTCGGGGGTCGGGAGTCGTGGGCCGAGGGTCTGGGTCAGTGGCGTCGGGGGTCGAGGGTTAGTGGCGTCGGGGGTCAGTGGCGTCGGGGGTCGATGGTCGGGGGTCAGTGGCGTCGGGCGTCAGGGGTCAGGGGTCGAGGGTCAGTTTGAGGGTGTCGGGGTTACCTTTTCCTCTTCTTTCTTCTTCTCCTCTCTCCTCTTTTTCTTCTTTTCTTTTCTTCTTCTTCTTCTTCTTCTTCTTCTTTCTCCTCCTCCCCCCCTCCTCTTTTTCTCCTCCTATTCTTTTTCTTCTTCTTCTTCTTCTTCTTCTTCTTCTTCTTCTTCTTCTTCTTCTTTCTCATCCTCCTCCTCCTCCTCCTCCTCCTCCTCCTCTTCTTCTTCTTCTTCTTCTTTTCTTCTTCTTCTTCTTCTTTCTCCTCCTCCTCCTCCTCCTCTTCTTCTTCTTCTTCTTCTTCTCCTTCTTCTTTTCGTTCTTCTTCTAATTATTTTCTTCTTTTCCTTTTTTCTTTTTCATTTTTTTCCTTCTGCTTTTCCTCTTTTTTTCTTCTAACCTAACTAACTAGCCTAATTAGCCTAATAATCTAACCAAATAAACTAACTAAATTACCCTATATATAATTAAAAAAACTAACCTAATAAACTAACTAAAGTAATTAACTTTAAAAAAAAGAAGAAGAAGAACTCACCGGCGGGGTGGTGTGGGCGGCGGTGGACGACGGCAGGGGCCGGCGGCAGTGGCGGTGGACGACGGCAGGGGGACAGGGGGCGCGCGGCAGGGGGCTCGCCGCGGGGAGGGGCTCTCGCGGGGAGGGGTCGCCGCGGGGGTGGGTCGCCGCGGGGAGGGGCTCTCGCGGGGAGGGGCTCGCCGCGGGGGGGCTCGCCGCGGGGAGGGGCTCTCCCAGGGAGGGGGTCGCCGTGGGGTGAGGAGAGAGACAGTAGCCGGGAGGAGAGAGAGAGACAGTGAGCGAGGAGGGGGTTAACGGCCGTTATAGGGCGGCCCCTTTGTCGTCTGCCCCCCGACGGCACAGGGCCCCATGGCAGACGGCAAAGGCCCCCGGATGTTGGACACGGCAGGCATGGGACCCACCCGTCCTCTTTGTCGTCTGCCCTGGGTCTCTTTGCCGTCCGCTGGCAGACGGCAAAGGGTCGACACATGGAAAATAGTATTTTTGCCATGTGTCACCCCTTTGTCGTCTGCCTTGTGTCAACTGATGGCAAAGAGGTTCTTTGCGATCAGCCAGCAGACGGCAAAGCACTGGCTGACGGCAAAGAACTCGATTCCAGTAGTGTGTGATGTTGCTGCTCAACCACCATGGGTCTGGGCTGCCAGCTCCCGCAACCGGCAACATGCCCGTGGATCGGTGCAACGGCTGCCTGTCCTGGCATCCCCTTCCCTTCTCTACTTCTCGATGGCGGCGCGATGGAGAGATCCGATCGGAGCGGCCAACAGGTATCGTATTGCAGCAGGCCAGCGGCTCGTAGTGGCTAGGAAACGAACATATGTCCAGTGGATACATGGCTTCGTGATGTAGGGTCTGGGTCGCTTTGTTTTCCACCATGGCTTGCTTGGAATTTTTTGTGCTCCACTGCTCCATGGGTTGTATTGTAACAGTATATGGGCTAAGATTCATGTTAATTATCACGGCCTTGAGGCATAGGGGGGCGAAGCATGTTTACATACATGTATGCAAGTAAAAATATTAGGGAAAACCTGATCGCTACCGAGGGACGACTCGATCATTGGGGGGTCTCGCCCCCCTCGGCCCCCTTGGATTCGTCCCTGTCCCCATGGAATGATGAGTTGATCATGCAATTTTACGCAACTATTCATTTCTATGGAGATGTTTCTTTGGTCTGGATGACTGATGGTCATAGGTACGAGTCTACAATTGATGAGTGGGCCACTATCATTGGTGCCCCAAAGTAGGAAGTTCGAGATGTTGATGTGTATTCTGAAGCAAATAAGAGCCAAAACTATATGCCAAGTATGTCCAAGCCAATTCCTCACAAGTATTTGGCTAGTCACAAGATGGGCTAAGTGTACTTTTTGCAAGCAGGAATACCCACTACTAACACTATTCCGAGACACACCTTGATGCCTAAATCAGGAGATGATAAGATGATCAGAGGACACTCCATCAACCTGTTGCACCTTTTGGACACCCACACCGGATTGAGAGTGATGGACTTGATAGTGGAGACTATCAGGAGGACTGATGTTGATCACAAGAGATCATGTGGATATGCCCCTTACATTCACATGCTTATCAATGCCAAGCTAGGCAAGAATTTATATCTACTTGATCGTCCCCATCTACCTCTTCACCCAGAGTTTGAAGACAATGAAGTGCTAATGGACGACAATGATCCCAGCTCGTCTGCAGCAAGAATGGCAGCAGAGGTAGTAGAAGTTGAGGCTGCTAGAAATAGGCCACCACCAGTTCCACAGCTGAAAACTCAAGCTGAGCAAATGGCATTTCTAGTTAGGTCTGTCCAAAGAATGGAGAAGAACATCCACGAGATACTGCAAAGTCAGAAAAGCCTTGAGAGAGTCGTGGAAACAAAGTTTCATGCCATGTATGTCCATGTTACTGAGTTGACCACTATAGTCAAACAACTTCAACATGAAGTTGACTCAGTGGAGATCCCGCGCTCAAATGATGAAGATGAAGAAGAAGAAGAAGAAGAGTCTCCTCCTCCCATTACCACATGGTTCAACACTCAGCTTAGACCAGCTGGTGTTCCTGCTCAGGAGACAAGACAGACATCTTCAGCTCAAGCATCAGCACCTTCAACACCAGCTCCAGCTCAAGCACCTCCGATATCAACTCCTCCAGCTCCAGGACACTCAGTAGATGCCTTTGTGGACGCTCTTATATCGACTCCATCATCAGCTGCCAAGAGAGACGATTAGTTCTATACTTTTTGAACTTTTTGGTAACTTGTTGCCAAAGGGGGAGAAATGTATAGACCATAGACTCTGAGAGAGAGAGAGAGCTTTTGACTTTATTTGCTCTCATTTGGTTTCAAAAACTTTGGTATTTTGGATGACTTTATCCTATTATCTATGTTTGATCATACGCTTTTTCTTGATTGATGCTACACTATTATCTTTTAGCTATCTATGTGATGATCATCCACTTATCTTGTTGGTATCACATGCATTGCTATTCATTCTTATCTTGTATACGTACCACCAAGATGTATGTGACATGGAAGAGTGACCCATGATCCTAATCGATTGTGCATTTGCATTCAAACACAAATTTTAAATAATGCACAAATTTAGGGCGAGCTCTTGCTTTTCACATACTTCTCAAAGCGTCGATGCTAATCATTGCTTATATCTTTTGTCGAAGCTTTGATCTATATGTTGTCATCAATTACCAAAAAGGGGGAGATTGAAAGCACAATTTCTCCCTAGGGTGGTTTTGATAATTGTCACAACATATGCATCATTGGACTAATATGTTTTCCAAGTATATTTCAGAAAAGTTCAAAAGATGCCATGGTTAAAGGCATCGGTGGAGATGCCCCTTGATGCAAGAAAGGAATAATATTGGCTCAAGCTTCAAGCTAGAAGGCTCTTCATTTTATATTTGTGAGAAATCACTTTTGAGTCCATAGGAAAGTCAATACTATTAAAAGGGGGTGAGGTACTAAAATAAAGTGATTGCTAAACATGCTCAAAGTTAGCTACCAAAATACTCAGTGATTTTACCCACATATCCACTGTGTCAAATTCCATATACACAAATTCGGTGTCACCAACTTTCAAATTTAGGACCCACCGAGTTTGACCTTAGACAGAAACCCTAGCCATTCCCACCAAATCAGTGCAACCAAATCCATATCGGTGCTACCGAGTTTGGCTGACCAACTTTTGGATGCCTCGGTACACAAAATCGGAATTTCCAAGTTTGAGTATCAGTGCCACCGAGTTTGTGCCATCTGACCGTTAGCCACCTTTTTGGTACCATCAAGTTTCATATATCAGTCTCACCGAGATTCAAAAGTTACTGCCTTTGTGCTAATCGATACCACCAAGTTTTTCACTTCGGTGTCACCGAGTTTGCCACTTTGTGTGTAACGGTTGGATTTTTTGTGCTCCCTATATATTACCCTTCACCAACCTCTCACTCGTGGGAGAAGCACTCAGAACACACACTTCATCTCCAGATCCATTTTTTGAGAGAGAACCACCTACTCATGTGTTGAGACCAAGATATTCCAACCTAATCATTTGAAACTTGATCTCTAGCCTCCTCAAATTGCTTTCCACCAAATCAACCTCTCCTACCCATGCATATTCTGTGAGAGAGTGATTTTATGTTGAGGAGACTATCTTTAGAAGCACAAGAGCAATGAGTTCATTGATCTACCACATCTATTACCTTTTGAAGGGTGGTGCCTCCTAGATTGGTTAGGTGTCGCTTGGGAGCCTCCTACTTCGTCTTGTGGAGTTGAACCAAGATGTTTGTAAGGGCAAGGAGATTGCCTACTTCCTGAAGTTCTACCGTGAGTAAGGCTAGTCCCTCATTGGCGGAAGCCATGGTGGAATAGACAAGGCCGCTTCTTTGTGGACACTCCGTGGGTGCTCTCGCAGTCGTTACCCTCCGTGGGTTGAAGTCTCTACTAAAATGGACGTACAAAAGCCCCACCTATCAGAACCAGGCCAAAAATTGTCGTGTCAACCTCATGCGTTTGATCTCCCTACCATACTCCTTTACTTTACACTCGCATGTTTTATATTCCGTTGATATACTCTTAGAATTTCATGTGTAGGGTGTACTTGACGTGCTATAAGTTCTATAGCTGCCTCTCAACTAAAATTGGGAAAAAGCAAAAAAATTATCTTGTCAAGTAGTCTAATCACCCCCCCCCCCTCTATACATGCTTTCGATCCTATACAAATCAACAAAGTTGAAAACACAAATCAACTTAATATGATGAGCATGACTAAACAGAAATTCCCATGTGTCCTCGGGAGCGCTTGCTTTATATAAGAGAAATTTTAGGCATGTCCTTTGCTATAAAAAGGATTGGGCTATCTTGCTGCACCGTTGATACAATTATTACTTGTCACTCATTACGAATTATCTTGCTACAAAACTATCTATCACTACTACTTAGAGCACTTGCACAGAATTCCTAGCTGAAAACCACTTACCATTTCCTTCTGCTCCTCGTTGGGTTCGACACTCTTACATATTGAAAGGATTACGATTGATACCCTATACTTGTGGGTCGTCAGTGGCTTCCGATGACAGAGTTCTGGTAGAACAACACTCATCACTCTTCAGTCAACACCTCACCATTCGAAGCCTTCTACGACCATGAACCAAATATGGGAGGACTAAACACTCTTGCAGCCAAGCTACTGATACATTTCCAATGTATCTATAATTTTTTATTGTTCCATGCTGATATATTATCATTCTAGTATAGATTCATTATAGATTACTACAGACTATTATATTTCAGTTAGACCTTGTTTTCGCATGTGTAGTTGACCTTATTATCATTCTAGTACGGATTGTATCGGGGGGTATAAGACATGGAGGAGTTAAGATATAGTACCCTATGCTAAAATAAAATAATAATCAATATGTAACAACACCTGAAAGTATTTGATATGTTGCTTATACTAACGTATCTCACGAAGTTTTGTTGAGTTTTATGTGATTGAAGTTTTCAAGTTTTGGGTATTGTCCCAACGGACAAAGGATTGAGGAGCAGCAAAAGCCTAAACTGGGGATGCCCAGGGAACCCCAAGGTAATATTCTAGGAATACTCACGCGTCTAAGCTTGGGGATACCCGAGAAGGCATCCCCTATTTTCGTCTCGATCCCTCGGTATGTTACTTGGAGCTATGTTTTTATTCATCACATGATATGAGTTTTCCTTGGAGCATTGTTCGCTTTTACTTTCAGTATACTTAAATAATTGTTTTCCGGACACACCTATTTGAGAAAGAGATCACATCATCACAATTTATTAAAATACTCTATGTTCTTCACTTATATCTTTTGAGCTTAGTAGTTGCTCTAGTACTTCACTTATATCTTTTTTAGCACGGTGGTGTGTACATTTTATAGAAATACTTTGTTCTCGTTCTTCCCTTATATTTGTCTGAGAGCTGGACAAATTGTGATGGTAATTTGCATGGGTCATAAGGCTAGATCAAAAATAATGAGTATCCAATGAATGATGATGAAAACCATCTATAGAACATATAGAGAAATTGTGGGTTAATGATATTGATGTGGTGATATGAAAAATTTGTGAGTTCATTATTATTAACTCATGTATGTGTCAATATTAATACATGTTAAACTTCTTGTTCATCTAAAAAGTTAAAAAGGCATGGTGATGATGTGTGAGCATTTCTATTCCTCGCTGAAAACCTTGTGTTGTTTTGAGTCAGAGTCGCACGATGGTTAATTCCTGTTGGGGCATAGTTTATGCCTAAGTAATTTTGGTGATTGATGACAGTACCGTACAGGACTAACCGTGTGTGTTAAGGTTTCAGATAACACACGTCAACGGCACAAGACGACACGTCTCCTCATACATGGAACGGAAGCACGGCGCTCTCTATGATTCTCTTTATTTGAGTCATAGGAGAGCCGTACTATTAAGAGGGGATCCGTAGTGGAAAGGTTTGGGTGGAATCTATCTTTGCACGCACACACTTCACATTCTCCCTTTCCTTCATCTTTGGAGCGGCCCCCGCCACTTTGTTTCTCGCATCTTTGCAAAATGGTCCCCAGTGGTAGTACCGCGGGCTCTAGCGGTAGTACCGCTGGATTGCTAGCGGTAGTACCGCTGCAGCCAGCGGTAGTACCGCTAGCTGGCGGTAGTACCGCCCCTGGTCAGCGGTAGTACCGCTCCAGGAGCTTTGTTCCACCTGCCTAGCGGTAGCTCATGGACGGACCTTTTTGCGAAGACTTTCTTGGCGGTAGTAGTGCTTTTGCACTACCAAGGGGCCAACGGTAGTACCGCTGGTGTCGGCAGTAGTACCGGTGGAGTCCCAGCGGTAGTACCGCTGCATCCAGCGGTAGTACCGCCAGGCGGCGGTAGTACCGCCCCTGTTCAGCGGTAGTACCGCTGGAGTGCCAGCGGTAGTACCGCTGCAGACAGCGGTAGTACCGCTGGAGCTCGGGGAGAGAGTGGGAAAACGGTCTGATTTTCCCCCCACTATATAAAGGGTTCTTTTAGCTGAGGAACTCTATCTCTTACCTCTCTAAGCTCCATTGCTGCGCCCCAAGCTCAAAAGTGCCCGATCTCTCTCCCTAGCCAATCAAACTTGTTGATTCTTTAGGGATTGGTTGAGAAGGCCTAGATCCACACTTCCACCAAGAGAAAAGTTGATTCCCCCACCAATCCCTTGCGGATCTTGTTACTCTTGGGTGTTTGAGCATCCTAGACGGTTGAGGTCACCTCGAAGCCATATTCCATTGTGGTGAAGCTTCGTGGTCTAGTTGGGAGCCTTCAAGCTTTGTGTGGAGTTGCCCCAACCTTGTTTGTAAAGGTTCGGTCGCCGCCTTCAAGGGCACCTACAGTGGAATCACGGTACCTTGCATCGTGCGAGGGCGTGAGGAGAATACGGTGGCCTTAGTGGCTTTTTGGGGAGCATTGTGCCTCCACACCGCTCCAACGGAGACGTACTTCGTGTCAAAGGGAAGGAACTTCGGTAACACATCCTCGTCTCCATCGGTTCCACTTGTGGTTATCTCTATCCTTTACTTTGTATTTGCATATGCTTGTGACTATATCTTACTTGTCTTAATAACCCTCGTTGTTAGCTTCTTTAGGGTTCACCTCATTGTCGTATTATTTGTGAACCCGTATGTTGTTTACCTTAACTTGCTAAGATTATTTAAAAAGTGGTCGTTGTCTATTCAACCCCCCCCCTCTAGCCAACCATATCGATCCTTTCAATTGGTATCAGAGCCACGTCTCTTTATTAAGGGTTTAACCACCCGAAGAGTATGGAAGGCGAAGAGGGATTTAATCATGGGCAACCCGAGGCCATGGACTTGACTTCGGTCACAAGGGACGACTTGAATACGGCTATGGCCGCTCTCAAGACGTCCTTGACGAACGAGGTCAAGACCATGCTTAAAGAGTTAATTGAGGGATTTAAAAGTTCACCCGAACCGGCTATAGTGGTTAAACCCACCGTTTTCGATTCGGAGGCCAACTCCTCTAAGGAAGCGGCTAAAGGTATGCAACCTCCCTCGTCTCACGAGAAGGATGGGACTGGAACATATGCCTCAGTTCCACCCCCCATGGTCTATGGAGGATCCGTTCCCACACCACGTCTTAATCCTGTTGGTCCTCCTCCTAAGCTTGTGGAAGGTGACTTTGCTAACTGGGTATTTTCTATTAAGTCTCATTTGAATCACAGCTCAACAAATTTGTGGATAATCATTGAGCAAGGATATTATCCCCATGATCCAAGCAACCTCACTCCGAGAGAAGATGCAGACAATCAATACAATCACTCTGCTTTGTTTATTCTCCAATCTGCAGTGCCACCTGAAGATCTTCCTCACTTGCGTCCCTTCACTTTGGCCAAGGATTGTTGGGAGCATATTATGGTGTTGTACAAGGGAAGCTCAAGCATTCAACGATCCAACTATGAAGTGATACTTGATAAGGCCGATGAGTTTGTGATGAAGGAAGACGAGGACCCTCGTGATCTCTATCGGAGGGTGACTGCTATTGCTGTGGCACTCAAGGATCATGGGAGCAAGGATGTGGATGACACATGGGTCAAACGCAAGTTCCTTAAAGCCATCATGCCTTTCAACAAAGCTATGTCATCAGTCATTCGTCAGCGGCCAGACTTTCACTCCTTGTCTTCCAGTGAGGTGTTGGATGAATTTATTGCAATGTCAATCGTGAACGAAACAGCCGACAATGCACTTGCTCGTGTTCGATAAAAGACAACTTCACCCAACCATGCGTTGAAAGCAAAAGCAATGCTTGAAGAATAAGAAGAAGATGAGGAAGAGGAGGGCTGCCCTGAGGACACAAAGTATGCCTATCATGAGCACATGGCTCTTGCATCAAGGCAGTTCTGGGGCAACAAGAGGAACTCAAGACCCACTTTCACCAAGAACAACTCAAGTGGATTCAAACCCAAACAACGAGTAAGGACATGCTATAACTGTGGTAACGTGAGTCACTTCGTGGCCGAATGTCCCTATGAGAAAAGGGAAGACAATGGAGGCAAGCTCATTCGCAAAGACAAAACCAAATCATTTCCAATCAAGAACAACTTTGTGAAGAAACCTCACTCAAAAGGGATGGTGGCCCTTCAAGAGTATCCTTCAGATGATGATACAGTGGCAACGGCAACTGTTGCTATTGCCACTACCTCTCCCTAGAAGGTGTCTCTCTTCAACGCCCCCAATGAGAACCACATCACCAAGTGCCTCATGGCAAAAGGTATCAATCAGGTAACTCCCATCATTAAGACCAACATTGCTTCTGCTCCTTCATTGTTAAATTGTGTTGACGATAGTGATGTTGGGGAACTTAATGAGCATGATCTTGATAAGTCTCTGTGCACTATTAAGGGAGAACCCAAGAAGCACTTTGTTTCTCTCTTGGAACAACTGGGTGAGGCCACTGATCTCATTGAGTGTCATGAGGAGACCATCTCTGAGCTTCAGGGACATAGTCGTGACTATGCCGATGAAATTGCCGAATTATCTAGTGCTCTAGAAGAGGAGCGCACTCTTCGTTTGGCTCTTGAGGAGTCATATAACGATGACTGCGCTAAAATGAAAAAGAAACTAGATCATGATGTTGTTCTTACTCGTATGCTTAAATCTGAAAAGTATGCTCTTGAGGTTGGCCATGACAGACTCAAAAAGGAGTTTGACATACTTGACAAGGCCCACAAAGCCTTGAAAGGTGCTCATTTCTCTCTAAAAGAGTCTCATGATCAACTCCAAGCAAAGCTTACCAAGGAGATCTCTACTTGTCCTCCCTTTGTGTTAATTGATAATGCTTGTGCAACTAACCCCTGTTGTGAGCATGTACATCTTGTGGAGGAAAATGCCAAGTTAAAGGAGAAACTTGAGAAGGGTCTTGTGGCATGCATACAAGGTGAGAAGAGTCTGAACGATCTCTTGAGCACTCAAAAGGGTGTTGTAGGAAAGGAAGGACTTGGACTTACCTCCAAGTCAAAAGGTAAAAGGAAGAACAAGAACAAACGATCTCTCACCCTCATGGACATCTTTGTCAAAGAGGGTGAGGGGACTCAGAAGGTGAACGGGAACAAGGTGGATTATGGGAACCCCAAGAAGGGCAAAACCGTTCCTACTAACACAACCGGCAAACTCAATTCTTCTTATGTTTTGTGTTGTGCTAGTGATGGGCATGTTTATGCCAGATTTGTTGGTTCCTACGATGAGGATATTGAATGGGCTATCTGGGTTCCTAAGACCCTTGTCTCTAACATGAAAGGACCCATTAAAAAATGGGTACCTAAAACCAAACCTTGATCTATTGCAGGAGTTTGCTTCCGGTGGGGTGTCATGGTTGCTCGATAGTGGAGCAAGAAATCATATGATCGGAAGCAAGGACTTAGTGGTGGATGTGCGTCCTTCTCCATCTATGCCCACCCATGTCCAATTCGCCGATGCATCCTCTTCAAAGGTATTGGGATTTGGTAAGGTGGTTGTCTCTCAAGATTTATCTATTGAGAAGGGCATGCTTGTCGAGTCACTTGCCTACAATTTACTTTCGGTTCGTCAACTTGCAATTATGGGTTTTTCCACATTCTTTAATATTGACACTGTGGTCCTCCTAAGGAGCAAGACTCTTAAAGTAGCCTATGTTGGACATGTCGAGAATGGTCTTTATGTGGTGAACTTCTCAAAGCGACCCACTAAGACTGCGACATGTTTAATGGCTAAAGTTGACGTGGGCTGGCTTTGGCATCGCCGTTTAGCTCATGTCAATATGAGATCTTTGCAAAGTCTCCTGACAGGGGACCATGTTCGAGGACTAACAAATGTGAGCTTTGCTAAAGATCGTGTTTGAAGTGCCTGCATTGAAGGAAAGATTCATGAAACTGCTCATCGTCCAACGACTTTTATCTACACTAAAAGGCCATTGGAACTTCTCCATATGGATCTGTTTGGTCCTCCATCATTTGATAGTCTTGGAGGCAGAAAGTATTGCCTAGTGATTGTTGACGACTACTCAAGATATACCTGGGTATACTTCTTTAAAAAGAAGAGTGAGACTCAGCCAACGGTCATCAATTTTGCTAATGAAGCGCAACGTCAACATGAAGCAAAGATCTTGATGATTAGGAGTGACAACGGCACAGAGTTCAAGAACTACACCTTAGATGAGTTTCTAGGTCATGAGGGAATAAAGCACCAATATTCTGCACCATATACCCCTCAGCAAAACGGCGTGGCAGAAAGGAAGAACCGGACCTTGATAGACGCTGCAAGGACAATGATGGCAGAATTCAAATCTCCATATAACTTCTGGGCAGAGGCCATCAACACAGCATGTCATGCATCCAATCGGCTCTACATCCGCAAAGGCTTGAACAAGACTCCGTATGAGATTTTAACTGGAAACAAACCCAATCTCAAGTACTTCCGGGTATTCAGTTGTAAGTGTTTCATTCTCAAGAAAGGAGCACGGCTAGCTAAATTTGATTCTAGAGCACATGAGGGTATCTTTGTTGGTTATGCTACAAACTCTCATGCTTACCGTGTCCTCAACAAGTCCACCGGACTAATTGAGGAGATGTGTAACGTAGAGTTTGATGAAAATAATGGCTCCCAAGTGGAGCAAAGTGGTCTTTGTGATGTACGTGATGAAATTCCTCCCCAAGCCATAAGAAGAATGGGGATTGGTCAAATACTCCCCATTGAGGAACCCCTTGTGGCCGAAGGAGAAGGACAATGCTCTACTCAAGTGGAGCCATCACCCCCACAAGCCCCACACGCTTCCGATGAACAAAGAGAAGACTCTCAACAAGTTGAACAAGCTCAAGGTCAAGATCAATTGCCCAATAATGGTGATGTGTCCCATGATATTCAAGCACTACCCCAAGACTCCGAACCGGCTCATGATAAAGATCAAGTGCAACCCCGAGATTCAGACCAAGTAGAAGCACAAGATCAAGATCAAGAGCAACCACTAATACAAGAACAAGATGATCAGGAGACTGTCTCACAATTCCCGTCTGGAGCTCCAACAACCGGCTCAAGACGCAAGGGCAAGCAAAAGAAACAATTCGATGCTCCCCCATTATCTAATGAAGAACTCTTGGAGCGTCAAGCAGCCAAGAATGCGAACAAGCTGAGAGTCAAGTCACATCTTATGAAGAATGTACTTGGCAGTTTAAAAAGGGGAGTATCCACCCGTCAACAGCTTTGGAATTATTGTGAGCATCACGCGTTTGTCTCGTATTGTGAACCTCAACAGGTACAGGAAGCGCTCGATGATGAGGATTGGCTTATGGACATGCACGAAGAACTAAACAACTTCGAGCGCAACCAAGTCTGGGATTTAGTGCCTCGGCCAACGGAGGAAAATAATGTCATCGGGACCAAATGGATATTCAAGAACAAGCAAGATGCCAATGGAATTGTGATTCGAAACAAGGCAAGATTGGTGGCTCAAGGCTACTCCCAAGTCGAGGGTATCGACTACGGTGAAACCTTTGCCCCTGTTGCTCGTCTAGAATCTATTCGCATGTTACTTGCATTTGCTTCTCATCATAACTTCAAATTACAGCAAATGGATGTGAAAAGTGCTTTTCTTAATGGTCCTTTGAATGAGTTGGTCTATGTCAAACAACCCCCGGGATTCGAACATCCCAAGCTCCCCAATCATGTGTACAAACTTAATAAGGCACTCTATGGCCTTAAACAAGCCCCACGCGCGTGGTATGAGTATCTTACTGAGTTGTTACAAGATCGTGGGTTTGAAATTGGGAAGATAGATCCCACTCTTTTTACTAAGAGGGTTAAAGGGGATTTGTTCATATGCCAACTATATGTTGATGATATTATCTTTGGCTCTCCTAACATTTCATTCAATGAAGAATTTGTTGCACTAATGACTGAGAAGTTTGAGATGTCCATGATGGGAGAGTTGAAGTTCTTCCTCGGGTTCGAGATTAGACAAGGTCTAGAAGGGACATTCATCAAACAAGCTAAGTACACTCAAGACATGCTCAAACGGTTCGAGCTCGAAGATGTCAAACCGGTCAAGTTCCCCATGCCAACAAGATGCAAGCTTGACAGTGATCCCAATGGTAAAGCAGTGGATCAAAAGGTATATCGCTCTATGATTGGATCCCTCCTTTACCTTTGTGCATCTAGACCGGACATTATGTTGAGTGTAGGGATATGTGCACGGTTTCAATCCGCACCAAAAGAAAGTCATTACATGGCTGTTAAGCGAATCTTTCGATATTTGGCTCATACCCCAAACTTTGGCCTCTGGTATCCCAAAGGAGCAAACTTCAATCTAGTTGGCTATTCTGACTCAGATTGGGCAGGAGATTGTGTGGAGAGGAAGTCAACGTCTGGAGGATGCCAATTCCTTGGTCGCTCTTTGGTAAGTTGGTCTTCAAAGAAGCAGAATTGCGTCTCCTTATCGTCCACCGAAGGTGAGTATGTGGCAGCTGCAAGTTATTGTGCACAATTGCTATGGATGAGGCAGACTTTAAAGGATTATGGTGTCACTTGTGACAAAGTGCCTCTTCTATGTGACAATCAAAGCGCTATCAAGATTTCCCTCAACCCAGTGCAACATAGCAAAACCAAACATATTGATATTCGTCATCATTTCATTCGTGAACATATCAAGCTAGGTGATATTGAGGTTCACTTCATCAACACTGAAGAGCAACTTGCAGATATTTTCACTAAGCCTCTAGATGAAGCAAGGTTCCGGGAGTTAAGGCATGAGCTAAATATCATTGATTCAAGTAATGTGGATTGAAACTAGGCATATTGCACCTCACTTTGCATTCCATCTTGGTCTAGATGTAGGCATGGACATAGGGGGAGTGTTGTTCTCTCAATGAACTTTCCCTCCCCCCATTATGCATAAATCAATCTAGTCTTTCACTTTAGCCATTGTCAAATGGCACTTGTGCTTCAAATACGAGCATTGGTCATGAACCCAAGGATAATTCTTCGCGGTGTCATACCATTGTCTCAAACATAGGTGGCCTCGGCCACCGCCCCTCCATCCTTTCTTGCGTAGATAAGAAAGGATATACAATGACAAGTCAGTACATTTTCCTAGATGCTATCTATTTTTACTCACTTGTCATGTGCCCAAGTTCATCTCTTTTCCTTAGCCGCGTTGCGACATTTACAGCGGTACTACCGCCAGGGTAGCCGTACTACCGCCAGGACCCCAGCGGTACTACCGCCAGGGGTAGTGGTACTACCGCCAGGACCCCAGCGGTACTACCGCCAGGGATAGCGGTACTACCGCCAGGATTCCCATCCAACACGACCGGCTAGGAAATTTTTAGGGCTGCCTCAAGGGGGAGCGGTACTACCGCCAGGGGGAGCGGTGCTACCTCCAGGACCCCAGCGGTACTACCGCTGCATCTGGCGGTACTACCGCCAGGTAGCGGTACTACCGCTAGGTCCTCAGCGGTACTACCGCTGTCCCGTACCCCTTGGGCTATATAAAGGAGGGGGAGCCCGTTTTTCTCAACCTGTTTCTTCTTCCTCGCGGCTCCTCCCTCCCCTAGCCCGAAAACTCCCTGTTTGGATCTCGTTTCGTGGAGCTCCTTCTCCCCGTTGGTTTGGAAGGGTTGCTCCACCTCTCCTTCCTCCTCCAAGAGCCATGAATCCCGGTAAAGCTCCTCCCTTCTTCTATTTGGTTGATGTTCTCGTTCTAGAGATAGGAGCATTGGGGATTGAATCCATATCTTTGATCTTATGGCTAGGTCTTGGGTGGCATGAAGGAGATATTTGAGGGGAGTATAGGTCCAATGGATTGTTGTTGATTATGTTGCCATGCCCTAGGATTTACTTGTTTTAGATCTAGCACTTGAACTTTGTTTGGATTAGATCTAAAACTTGCTCTCTCTTGCCTAGGCATGTACTTATTTCGTGTTACTAGTGTTCCTCATGTAAAGTAGGGCTGGGGTGGAGTTCTTCGTGTTCATATACAGCCCATGCCCTCGTAACGATTTTTATCTGTCAGATCTGAAAAGTCAAACCCCAGCGGTACTACCGCCAGGGGTAGCGGTACTACCGCTAGGCCCCCGCGGTACTACCGCCAGGGGTGGCGGTACTACCGCCAGGAGCATTCACTGTCTATTCTTTTTATGAGCTTAGCAATGCGTGTTTATTTCTTGTGCGTTTTCAAGATTCGTTGCCTTGACTCCTTTTGTCGCCGCTTTTCGTTGTGTGTTCTGTGTCACAGATGGCTCTCGCCGTTCGAACCCCCCACGTGACACGCGGTCTAAGCACTATCGCAACCAAGAGGCTCCCGAGGGGTCTTCCACCTCAGGTCTGCAACCCAAAAAGCAGTCCTTCAAGAAGGTCGCGCACAAGGAGAAGAGGGTCAATGTCCGAACAATGTCCCCCAAGGACTTTCTGCAGTTTCGCACTCAGAACCACTATCTCAACGAGAGGGCTGTGATCAAGGATGTTGACCATGTCTGGGCAAGGGATCAGTGCAGGATCTACCGTGATGTTGTCGCGCATTTCAAGAAAAACTATGTCTCCGTTCAGTGGATTGACCTAGCTCATCTTCAGCGGAACCTGGACTATTTCGGTGATGCCCTCTCTCTGATTGACAAACTGGGCATCAAGGACATCATCACTTACAAGACAGATTTTGATCCCACTGTTGTTGCTAAGTTCTATGTCACGGTCCACTTCTCTCCTGATGCTGAGCGCTCTATGGTGTGGATGACTGGGACTCAGAAGATGACCGGTACCTGGTGTGAGTTCATGCAATTCCTCAACATTGCTTTCCAGGGAGCTGATACTCCACTTGGGCTGCATCCTCATGCTGCAGCCCCCACCGATAGGGCCCCCGCAAAGGACAGATTGCAGAAGCTCTATATGAGGAAGGGTGTGCTCCCCAAGCATCTGGACATCATGCACCGGATCCTTCGCAACACCCTCTTCCCTCGCATTGGTAACTGTTCATGGTTCCTTGGCTGAGATGCTGCTGCTTTGTGAGGAGGCTATGTCTCAGGAGTCTGCCCCTCTGGATATTTCTGATGTGATGTTCACGGAGCTATGGAACTGCATCATCATGCGTAAGGTTCCCATCTACGGGCCCTATTTGTTCGCATATATTCGCCATAAGTGGCAAGAGGCTTTTCCGGAGGAGGTGCTCTATGCTCAGTCAGACTACATTATGCACGACCCGATCAAGCTTCGCGTCAAGGACAAATGGGCCAACCCATCCACTTCCTCTCAGCACATGGATACTGACACTGAAACTGCTGCTGACAGAGGAACCGCCTCTCAGTCCCGCTCCTCTGCCATGCCATCTTGGGCCATCAAACTGCAGGACAAGATGAAGACTCTATTCTGTATGCAGGCTAAGGGTCAGTACCAGACGCACATGGCTCAGAAGGAGAGCCGCCAGAGGCATAAGCGTGTTCTCAGGACTCTTGATGTGGACATCTCCAGTGGCTCAGAGGACGACATCACTCCAGAGGCTACTTGGATGCAGGCTCAAGGATACCAGTGGTCTGGCGATGAGGCGGAAGAGGAGGAGCAGGCCGATCAGGAGGGGACCGATGAGTCTGGCGATGCTGAGGATGAGGAGTAGCTACCTGTGGCATTAGGTGTGCCCCTTTTTTGGTGTCTTGTGACAAAGGGGGAGAGAGTCTAGGAGCTGGATTTGCTTTCATATTCGAACTTTGCGTTGCTTTGCTTTATTTCGTGTGGTTTGCTTCGAACTTGATTTGCTTCTAGTTTGCTATCTTTTGTGAGACAAGAACTTATGTGTGATTTATTTCCATCATATGCTGTGAGTCATATGCCCCGTATTGTCATATATCTCTATCTTTTTGTTCTCATATTATTCTCTGTGCAAATCCGGTATTGTCATCAGTCCACCAAAAAGGGGGAGATTGTTGGGGCATAGTTTATGCCTAAGTAATTTTGGTGATTGATGACAGTACCGTACAGGACTAACCGTGTGTGTTAAGGTTTCATATAACACACTTCAACGGCACAAGACGACACGTCTCCTCATACATGGAACGGAAGCACGACGCTCTCTATGATTCTCTTTATTTGAGTCATAGGAAAGCCGTACTATTAAGAGGGGATCCGTAGTGGAAAGGTTTGGGTGGAATCTATCGTTGCACGCACACACTTCACATTCTCCCTTTCCTTCATCTTTGGAGCGGCCCCCGCCACTTTGTTTCTTGCATCTTTGCAAAATGGTCCCCAGCGGTAGTACCGCTGGCTCTAGCGGTAGTACCGCTGGATTGCTAGCGGTACTACCGCTAGCAAGAGTGGAATCACGACGCTCTCTATGATTCTCTTTATTTGAGTCATAGGAAAGCCGTACTATTAAGAGGGGATCCGTAGTGGAAAGGTTTGGGTGGAATCTATCGTTGCACGCACACACTTCACATTCTCCCTTTCCTTCATCTTTGGAGCGGCCCCCGCCACTTTGTTTCTTGCATCTTTGCAAAATGGTCCCCAGCGGTAGTACCGCTGGCTCTAGCGGTAGTACCGCTGGATTGCTAGCGGTAGTACCGCTAGCTGGCGGTAGTACCGCCCCTGGTCAGCGGTAGTACCGCTCCAGGAGCTTTGTTCCACCTGCCTAGCGGTAGTTCGTGGACGGACCTTTTTGCGAAGACTTTCTTGGCGGTAGTAGTGCTTTTGCACTACCAAGGGGCCAGCGGTAGTACCGCTGGTGTCGGTGGTAGTACCGCTGGAGTCCCGGCGGTAGTACCGCTGCATCCAGCGGTAGTACCGCCAGGCGGCGGTAGTACCGCCCCTGTTCAGCGGTAGTACCGCTGAAGTGCCAGCGGTAGTACCGCTGCAAACAGCGGTAGTACCGCTGGAGCTCGGGCAGAGAGTGGGAAAACGGTCTGATTTTCCCCCCACTATATAAAGGGTTCTTCTAGCTGAGGAACTCTATCTCTTACCTCTCTAAGCTCCACTGTTGCGCCCCAAGCTCAAAAGTGCCCGATCTCTCTCCCTAGCCAATCAAACTTGTTGATTCTTTAGCGATTGGTTGAGAAGGCCTAGATCCACACTTCCACCAAGAGAAAAGTTGATTCCGCCACCAATTCCGTGCGTATCTTGTTACTCTTGGGTGTTTGAGCATCCTAGACGGTTGAGGTCACCTCGAAGCCATATTCCATTGTGGTGAAGTTTCGTGGTCTAGTTGGGAGCCTCCAAGCTTTGTGTGGAGTTGCCCCAACCTTGTTTGTAAAGGTTCGGTCGCCGCCTTCAAGGGCATCTATAGTGGAATCACGGTACCTTGCATCGTGCGAGGGCGTGAGGAGAATACGGTGGCCTTAGTGGCTTTTTGGGGAGCATTGTGCCTCCACACCGCTCCAACGGAGACGTACTTCCTATCAAAGGGAAGGAACTTCGGTAACACATCCTCGTCTCCATCGGTTCCACTTGTGGTTATCTCTATCCTTTACTTTGTATTTGCATATGCTTGTGACTATATCTTACTTGTCTTAATAACCCTCGTTGTTAGCTTCTTTAGGGTTCACCTCATTGTCGTATTATTTGTGAACCCATATGTTGTTTTCCTTAACTTGCTAAGATTATTTAAAAAGTGGTCGTTGTCTATTCACCCCCCCCCTCTAGCCAACCATATCGATCCTTTCAGTTCCTATCAACCCTCTCCCTTGAGGCATGCAAGTAGTACTTTGATTTGTGATAAAATTAATAAAATTTGCAATAAGTATATCAGTTCTTCATGACTAATGTGACACCATGGACAGACGCACTCTCACCTCCTCACATTTGCTAGCCTCTTCGGTACCGTGCATCGCCCATTCTCACCTTGAGGATCAGTGCAACTTTCGTCAGTGCATCCAAACCCCGTGACATGACACGGTCTATTGCACATAAGCCTTTTTATATCCTCCTCAAAATAGCCATCTTACCTACCTACCATGGCATTTCCATAGCCATTCTGAGATATATTGCCATCCAAATGCCATCGTCACTTCACATGACTAGTTCGTTTATCATCATAATGCTTTGCATGATCATATAGAGTTGACATAGTATTTGTGGCAAAGCCAACATTCATCATGTTTTTGATACATGTCACGCTAGATCTTTGCACATCCTGGTACATTGTCAAAGGCACTCCTTCAGAGTCATGTCGTCCTATCAGTTTTCATGATGAATTGTAAGTAAATAAAAGTGTGATGATCATCATTATTAGAGCATTGTCCCAGTGAGGAAATAAAAATGGGGGAGGCCAAATAAGCCCACCATAATAAGAAAAGAGATAAAAAAAGAGAAGGGACTTTGCTACTATCCTTTACCATACTTGTGCCTCAAAGTGGCACCTTGTTCTTCATATAGAGAGTCTCATGTTATATCATTCATATGCTAGTGGGACTCACTTTTTAATAAACTTGGATTGTATATTTCGATGACGGGCGTCCTCAAATGTCTGAGGTCTTCATGAGCAAGCAAGTTGAATGCACACCTCACTTAGCTTCAGTGGAGGTTTCATACACTTATAGCTCTTGTGCATCGTTTGCATGGCAATCCCCACTCCTCGCATTGATATCTATCAACGGGAATCTCCATAGCTCGTTGGTATGCCTAGTTTATATGAGACTATCTTCTCCAATTTTACCCCTTTGGAACCTACCACCATATTCTATTCCACCTTTATGCTATGTCCAATGGTTCACGCTCATGTATTGCGTGAATAATAAAAAATTGGTGCATATTGAGAAAGTACGATCCAATTGCTTGACTTGAACACCGTGGTGCTTGACACTTGTATTAATGTGGTGAAGATGGAGCCATGCCATACTAATATAATAAAGATGGATGGGGGGTAAAACAATCTTTGAGGATCGTATACTTTGAAAGATTAATGATTTGTTGCTTATACCTATAAGTATTGCTATGTTAATGTTTGTTAATTCATCATCTCTCAATGAGCATACATGCATAAGGTTACATGATGGATAGCATGTCACATCAAAAATTTTGTTTTTATCATTTACCTACTCAAGGACGAGCAAGAATTAAGCTTGGGGATGCTTGATATGTCGCCAATGTATCTATAATTTTTTATTGTTCCATGCTGATATATTATCATTATTTTATGCTTTGGGGGTATTTATTTACCATTTCATATTATTTTTGAGAAATAACCTATTGACCTAGTGCCTAGTGTTAGTTGATGTTTTCTGTGTGTTTTTCACTTTGCAGGTTTTCATACCAAACGAGGTCCAATTGCCCTTTAACCTTTTTGATGATTTTTTCTGGACCAAAATAAGACCAACGTGCATGGCAAGAAGGTTGGAGGCCTCGTGAGGGGCCCACAAGCTAACAGGGCATGGCCTAGGGGTGCCCTGATAGCTTGTGCCTCCCTCGTTGCCCTCTTAACTCCGTTTTTTGGCTTATAAATTCTCATCTACCCTTAAAACACCACAGGGAGTCCCGAAACACTTTTTATGCCGCTGCAGGTCTCTACTCCAACGGGAGGCCATCTGGAGCTTTGTTTCGGCACCCTGCCGGAGGGGGGGTCGATCATGGAGGGCCTCTTCATCAACCTTTTTGCCCTCACGATGATGTGTGAATAGTTCACCACAGACCTACGGGTCCATAGTCAGTACGTAGATGGCAATCTCCCTCTCTTTGATCTTCAATACAATGACCATCGCATCTTTGCTTTGATCTATATGATAAAATTCCTTTTGCGCGGTGCATTTGTTGGGACTCGACGAATTGTGGGTTTATGTTCAGATTATTCATGATAAATATTTGAGTCACCTCTGAATAATTATATGATTCTTATGTGCATGATTATGATAGCTTCGTAATTTTATCCGATCTATTGAAATAGTTTGGCCAACTAGATCGATATTTCTTCTGTGAGAGAGGTGTGTTGTGGTAGGTTCAACCTGGCGAATTTGTATATCCCAGATATAGAAGGGGACAAGATGCATCTTTGTGTTGCTGCTATTAAGGATAACACGATGGGGTTTATTCATATTGTTTTAATTTACTTAGCCTACATCATGTCATCGTTGTCCATGCAATACTCCGTTTTACTTAATACTCTAGATGCATGCTGGATAGCGATCGATGAGTGGAGTAATAGTAATAGGTGCAGGCAGGGGTCAGCCTATTTTTTTTATGGACGTGATGCCCATATACACGTGATCATTGTCGTGAATATCACATAACTATCCATTTTTCTATCAATTTCCTAACACTAGTTTGTTTACCCACCGTATGTTGTTTTCATAAAAGATGCCATTAGGGAAAACTATAACCCCCGGGTCTATTCACCATATATTTACAGAACCTTCAATACCTTGCTGCCATTTACTTGTTTCATTTTATTTTGCACTTTACAATTATCTACACATCTCACTTGCTTGCAAATAGGGCTGCAAGAAAATCTCGAGGCTCGTGAGCCGCTCGAGATCGACTCGTCTTTTGGCTCGACTCAAGATCGACTCGGAAATAAACGAGCTAAGTATGAACACTATGTGTAGCTCGGTCAAGAAACAAGCCGATCTTGAGCCAATATTAGCTCGCTCGATTTTAGATCGATGGCTCGGCTTAACATCATCATGTTAAATGATCGTGTTATATATTAAATGGAAATAAAATGATTTATTACCATATATGTTGTCCATGATTTTTCTCCATTTTATTTACTAGCAAATATGGAAGTTTAATTAAGTGTAGAGAAAATTTATGCCTTATTACGGTACGTGATCGGGTGTGTGTTAGTATTATGTTTCTTTTGGGCCGAATTCCCAAGAATATTCTCCTTGGTTTTCCTATCTTTCTTCCAGGAAGACCATCATGTGCTGCAAGATGAGCTCTTTGAAGAATGACATGACGACTGCACAATGGATTGAAGTAAGCCCTTTTTCCATTTTCACGTTGAATGATATCTGAATACGTCTGCGGTTCTTTCTCAAGATTTGAGTTATGGTTACACTATTCACGTGTAAAATACTTTTGGATAGGGTGCATGTAATTCAGCGTATTGTAAGCCGAAGTGAACATTTCTTTTACGGTCTCATTTAGCTCGAAAGTAACTCGAGATCGACTCCTGATCGTTACAAGCTAAGCATGAGTCATGTTTTATGGCTCGATCTTGAGCTTCACTCAGTTTGAGCTTGCTTGAATTTTAATATGAACTGGGTCGAGCCAAGTACAACTCGCTCGAGCTTGACTCGTTTGCAGCCCTACTTGCAAATAACGATACCAAGGGGATTGACAACCCTCTTGCCCGTTTTGGGTGCAAGTTGTTTGTTCTTTGGTGTGCAGCCACTGAAGACGATTGTTGTTGATATTCATATTGGTTCGAGAAACCTTAGTTTCGTAACCAAGAAAAATGCTTACCCATATTATGCTGTGATAACCCGTTCCTCTTCATGGAAAACCCAACACAGATCACAAGTATCAGTCGTCTTCGAGGACAAGGAGAGATTTAGATCGAAAACAATCTGGTTCGATGTTGCACTGTTTTTCACTCGCTACAATGCCATCCTTAGCAGGTCAGCCTACTTCAAATACATGGTGCTACTCTCCTACGCTTACCTCCAACTCAATATGCCAAGTCCAAGCAGCATGATAACAATTTGTGGTGGCCCCGAGAGGACGCTCAAAGCGTAAGTCGCAAACTTGAAGTCTGTCAAGGCTACACTAGCCTGAGCAGAGCTCAAAGGTATCAAGAGGTCCATCGATCCCGCTGTGACACGCCACGAGTCAAGCTCGGCCCGACGCTGACTTTTCAACCTGCAATGAAAACAAAAACTTTCCAAGTCCACCGAGAAGACCCAGCAAAAAGGTGATCATCAAGGGAGACCTACTTGAAGTGCAAGAAGCCATACTTTTGCAATTCCTCCGGAGCGATTGGGGCATCTTCACTTAAAGACCCACGGGCATGCCCGGAGTTCCAGCAAAGATCGCACAATACAACCTCGATGTTCGGAAGGACGTCAGACCAGTCAAGCAAGCCATGCACTTCTTCGTCATGGAGAAACGACAGGACGTTACGAAGAAATAGTCCGACTCCTAGCTGCTACAGCCGATTCTACGTGTTGGTTGTGGGTCAGCTGACCCAACAGCTTTTAAAAAAAAGCCAAAAACATTGTATACTTATTGTTCAGTGTGAAGATTTTTTAAATTTCTTTAGCAATACCCCCACATATGCTTGAGGTTGGCTTCGTCGGCTGCTACCTCTCGAGTTCATTAAGGCTTTGTTCAGTTCCATGGGAAATAAACCTCCATAAGATTATACCCATGCAGGGATCTGATGACGCCCACCCCGTCACCCAATCCCGTAACCCACAATCCCTATATACTATTGTCTATTCGGTTAGCCCCGAAAATTAGAAGTCATTATGCAAGAAGCAGAGTAAGAACCCTAGAAATTAGAGTACGGGGGGAAGCAAGAAGAGGAGGAGGAGCGCGGGCTTACAAGTCCACCGTCGGGGAAGAAGCATGCCGGCGTTGGGGTGGTTGTGGTCGCCATAAAGCTCGCGGTGGTTCTGCTCTGGGTCGCCGCTGAGCTCGCACCGCCACTGATGTTGGATGAGGTGCTGGTGGTTGGAGAGGGGAGAGGGAGATGAAGGGGAGGGGGAAGTGCTACTGCCATCTCCTCCAGTAGCGTTACCGTTGTCCCTCCTCCTCCGGCGCTGGCGTAGCCACGAAATCAAAAGAGGGAGAGAGGGGTTGTGGTGATAGAGAGAGAGTAACCGAGCAAGGGTTGTTTCCACGGGGTGGGAGGAGAGGGTTACTTCCCGACCATTTCCACGTGGTTTGGGAGGGGTTTGAGCGGGGTTTCATCCTAGAAGGGGCTAACCGAAGGCACGTAGCAGACAACCGGGGAATGAACCCCGGTCCGGTGAAATCCACGCAGATCGAGGGGATTGGTGCCCAATCTCGACGGGGTTGGCTATAGCCTAACAAAGCCTAAGAGCATCTCCAACAGTCATTGTATATTGGATTGCTAAAAACTTGTTATAGCAAGAGGAGAGAGAAGGTTTACAGAGCCAACATGTTTTTTTTTGTTTTGGTAGCCTTTGTATATTGGATTGCTATATTTGCACAAAACACACAATGACATGTGGGGACAGTTTGTCATAGACACATTGCACACTAGCATACGCGCATGTATATGTATACTAGCACAACTCGCGTCCACGTATACATACACACACGCGTACGCTTACACACATGCAACACACACACGTACACATACAGCACACACACACGTACACATGCAGCACACACGAGTACACGTACACAAAAAAACACGTACACGTACACACATGCGCGGACACACACAATGCACACAGAGCACACACACACTAGTACACGGACCCACTTGTCATTGAGACAAAGTGAGGCTTACTAAAAATTTATAAAGTGACATTTGGCTTGGTAAATATGCAAAGTGTGGGTGCAAATATAGCAAGCTTAGTAAAAAAAATGGTGGGGACCACTTGTACAAAGGTTGTTGGAGAAGGTCTTTTGATCAAGATTTGTAAAGTAACAAGTGAGTGCAAATATACCAAGGCCGTTGAAGATGCTCTAAGGAGGTACCGCATCCTGAGCGGTAACCATAGTAGCAAGGGGATGATCAACCATATGCTTTGATAATTACGTTTGCTGACTCAACACATTTTGTCCTTTCTTTCATTTTATTTTGTAATTTGCAATTATCTACACATCTCACTTGCTTGCAGATAACAAGACCAATGGGATTGACAACCCTTTTACCCGTGTTGGGTGTAAGTTGTTTGTTTTTTATGTGTAAATTATTTGTTTTTTGTGTGCAGCCACTGAGGACGGTTGTTGTTGATATTTTTATTGATTCGATAAATCTTGATTTCATAACTGAAAGAAAATACTTACCTATATTGTGCTGCGATAACCCGTTTCTCTTTACGAAAAAACCCAATGCAGATCACAAGTATCGATCGTCTTCGAGGACAAGGAGAGGTTTAGATTGGAAACAATCCGGTTCGAAGTTGCACTGTTCCGCACTGGCTACAATGCCATCCTTAGCAGGTCGGCCTACTTCAAATCCATGGTGCTACTCTCCTACGAAGAAATAGACCGACTCCTAGCTACTAGAGGTGATTCTACATGTTGGTTGTGGGGTCAACTGACCAACAGCTTTAAAAAAACAGTCTAAAACATTCTACACTTATTATTCAGTGTGAACATATTTTTAATTTCTTTAGCAATAACCCCACATATGCTTGAGGTTGGCTTCTGTCGGCTGCTAGCTGCCGAGTTCATTAAGAAGGTCCCGCATCCTGAGCGGTAACCCAAGAGGATGGCCCCACCGTGGTAACCATAGTAGCAAGAGGATGCCCCCACCCTATACTTTGATAATTACGTTTGCTGACTCAACACGTTTTGTCCTTCCTGTTCATATAGCAGGGAAGGAGAGGAGAAAAACAGTCTGCTCAAAACCACGGTAGGAGCACACGGGAAACCGGTTGACGCAGTCAGACGCGGATCTTCACCTACCATGCCAATGCCGTCGCCCGGCAGAAGTAGCCAACCAACCAACCAATGATCATTTCGGAAATTCGGAGTAGTCGGACTAATCCAACCTGCAAAAATCCCAAGAGAAGTGCAGCTGGTATGAACAGAGGAAGGCGAGCCCGTCTTTTTGATCCGGCGGCCAACCATTAATTAGATTATTATAAGCAAAAAACTGACGTACTCCCTCCGTCCAGGTGTATAGGGCATGCGCGTTGTTCTAGGTCGTTAATTTAACTATTTAAATATATATTATATGTAATAAATAATATACCATTAGATTCATGTGAGGGTGTAGTTTCTAAATATGTAATTTTTATCACATATAATATATATTTAGCTAGTTAAATTGACAACCTAGAACTACGCGCATGCCTTATACACTTGGACGGAGGTAGTAGTTGACTTTCATATACCCATGCTTGCTTGATTAGTTTGCCTAATCATCGTGACCCATCTTTCATGATGGGCACAAGGAAAGTAGCAGCAAGAGGACTGCATTTACTCTGAGAATACTATTACAATAATTTTTTCTTTGGCATCGACACATTTTCTTCCAAAAAAGTTACTCTAAACCACGAGACAAGCAACAATGACATGCCTGCAGGAGTAGCCGATGACTCACCTTTCGGTGACAGCCAAACACAAAGCACCCAAAACACCGCGTGGTATGGTTGTGAACTTCGGATGCTGAGAATAGCAAGACGAAGACTTGTTGACTGCTTACTTCTTTCCGCGGAGCTCACATCTGCTTCACTGATTCTGCATAACCAGGTGAGATCTTTTTCTCCTCTGAAAGCTCATCCCCGCAATAGCCCCCATATCTCCTCTCAAAACTCACTGGTTTTTCTTACAGTCTCCATGGGCCCTGCCGGCCTCCACCGTTTCTTGCTCATCGTGCTTGCAGCTGCAGCACCATTGCTCTCTGCGTCGCAGCGTTTCGACTACCCCGCAGCGAACCTCTCGACGCTGTGGATCAACAACAAAGCTTTCCTCCCACATAGTGTCAGCTACTCCGACGGTTCAGCCGTGCGGGCCATTGTCCTCCATTCACCCAAAACCTTCTATGGCCCCTCCTTTGCCGCAGGATTCGTCTGCGCCTCCCCCTGCGATGTCTTCCTCTTCGCTGTCTTCATTGTCTACACCAATAGTGGTGCCAAGATCACCATGCCGACTACTGGGACTCCGCAGGTGGTCTGGTCTGCCAACAGGGCTCGCCCTGTCAGAGAGAACGCTACCCTTGAGCTTTCCTCGGATGGAAACTTGGTCCTCTGTGATGCTGATGCTAGCCTCGTCTGGTCGAGCAGCAGCTCTGGGCGGTCTGTAGCTGGCATGATGATCACCGAGGTCGGTAATTTGGTCTTGCTTGATCAGAGAAATGCAACAGTGTGGCAGTCATTTGCTCACCCTACTGATGCATTGGTCCCTGGGCAGTCGCTTCTGGAAGGTATGAGGCTCGTAGCAAGTACGTCTGCAACAAATTGGACAGAGAATCAGTTGTACATGACAGTTCTCCCTGATGGATTGTATGCTTATGTCGGATCCACACCACCACAACTCTATTTTTCGAAACTGGTGAACAATAACAAGACAGGAAAGGATCCAACAAAGGTCACCTTCATGAACGGCAGCCTCAGCATCTCTGTGCAGTCCAAGCAACCAAATGAATCAGACACGACTATCCAGTTGCCAGCAGCTAACTCCACCCAGTACATGAGATTGGAGTCCGATGGGCATCTGAGGCTCTACGAATGGTCTAATGCAGATGCAAAATGGGCTGTAGTGTCTGATGTAATCAAACTATTCCCTGATGATTGTGCCTTTCCAACAGTCTGTGGAGAGTATGGTATATGCACAGGGGGGCAGTGTGTTTGTCCGCTTCAGAATAATTCTAGTTCAAGCTACTTCAAACCGGTCGATGAGCGGAAGCCAAATCTTGGTTGTGCATCAATGACTCCAATCTCTTGTCAGGAAATGGAACACCATCAGTTGTTGACTCTTACAGACGTTTCTTACTTTGACGCCAGCCACATCGTTGTGAATGCAACAAAAGGAGAAGACTGTAAGCAAGCTTGCTTGAAGAACTGCTCCTGCAGCGCCGTGATGTTTAGGTACGGCCAGAATGATTCCGATGGAACGTGTCTGTGGGTGACAAGGGTCTTCTCCTTGCAATCAATACAACCTGAAATTGTTCACTACAACTCCTCTGCTTACCTCAAGGTGCAGCTTAGCCCCTCAACTTCTGCCTCTAATGCAAACAAAAAGAAGGTGATGTTAGGTGCTACACTTGGAGCTATTACTATTCTTGTAGTGCTAGTCATTGCTGTCATTCTTTATGTGCGAAGGAAGAAGAAGTACCAAGAGTTAGATGAAGAACTAGATTTTGATCAAATTCCTGGTATGACAGCGAGGTACTCGTTTGAAAACTTGAGAGAGTGCACTGGAGACTTTAGTAAAAAGCTCGGAGGTGGTGGGTTTGGAACAGTTTTTGAAGGGAAAATAGGTGAACAGGAAGTTGCAGTAAAACGTTTGGAAGGTGCTAGACAAGGAAAAAAAGAATTCTTGGCCGAAGTTGAGACTATTGGCAGCATTGAACACATCAATCTTGTTAGGCTGATCGGCTTTTGTGCAGAGAAATCTGAAAGGCTTTTAGTATACGAATATATGCCGAGAGGGTCACTTGATAGGTGGATCTACTACCGCCATAACAATGCCCCTCTTGATTGGTGCACCCGGCACAGGATCATTCTAGATATTGCCAAAGGCCTATGCTATCTCCACGAGGAGTGCAGGCGAATAATTGCTCATTTGGACATCAAACCACAAAATATTCTCTTAGATGAGAATTTCAATGCCAAAGTGGCTGATTTCGGACTATCTAAGCTAATAGACAGGGACCAAAGCAAAGTAATGACAATGATGAGGGGCACACCTGGGTATCTGGCACCTGAATGGTTAACGTCCCAAATCACTGAAAAAGTTGATGTCTACAGCTTTGGAGTTGTTGTTATGGAAGTAATTTGTGGAAGAAAAAATATTGACATATCTCTTCCCGAGGAGAGTGTTCAGCTCATCAAATTGTTACAGAAAAAGGCTGAAGATAATCAGTTGATCAATTTGATTGACAAGCATAGTGAGGATATGGTCTTACACCAAGAGGAAGCAGTTCAATTGTTGAAGCTTGCAATGTGGTGCCTGCAAAATGATAGCAGTACAAGGCCTTCAATGTCATCAGTGGTCAAGGTACTGGAAGGTTCAATGAATATAGAAACTAACATTGATTGCAACCTTATGAATGCAAATCCAGTAATGTCTGTCCCGCATAATCAATCAACATATTCAGTTCCACCTGAAGCATCGATTTTATCTGGCCCGAGGTGAAATGGGCGCTACTGTAACTTACAAACTTATAAAATTCAGGCTTTGTAACTACTTTTGTATCCTATCTTATTTATAAATTGGAAGTATGTTTTAGATGGCACCAAGATACTAGTAATTTTTAGGCAATATGTCTTACTGATTTCTGGTGAAGCTGTAACTCATGACTTCAAAGCAAAAAAATATGAAGCACCCTGTGATGTAAGCTAGTTGAAACACCACAGAAAAGTGACCTAGGAGGCAGTTTGAAGGAATAAATACTCTAAGAGCACATGTAATGCAAAGTGCTTATAGATGACTGCTCAAGGGGAGAGATTATTACTCCCTCCGTTTATAAATATAAGTCTTTTTAGAGATTCCACTACGGACTACATACGGAGCAAAATGAATGAATCTACATTCCAAAGTATGTCTATGTACATCCGTATATAGTCTCTAGTGAAATCTTTAAAAAGACTTATATTTAGGAACGGAGGAAGTACTATTCACTAAGCTCTTGTATAGAAGTTAACACGTACAGTACTTGTTTAGGTGCTTCAATTGTTTACCGCGCAGGGTAGCAGCAATCCAAGACCTTCTGTCAAGAAAAACAAAGATCAAATTATGTGGCTCAAGCTCAGTTAGCAGTGACACCTAATAGCTAGAAGCTCCCGTGACGACGAATCTGTAGGTGCCATGAGGATACGTGCTGCTGACAACAAAATGAAGCACCTCAAGGTTCCTCGGCCTCTGCCGCCACATGCCCACACCTAGTCTTAGGTGTGCCTTACAAGCTTGCAGGGACATCAATGGTGGTCCCCAGAAGAAGTGTAATTTCATGGGGCATGAGGGTCAACACACTGGTAATACACGGTGATTGGCTCCATGGGGCATGTGCTTCGAAGATGAATAGGCAAAGCTTACAGATACGGTACTTGTCGTTAAGTTGTTTGAATACATATGGCTTTTAGGATGAACTCAACAAGATGGTAGTAACAACTTTTCTACAAGATCAGGAAAAGGAAAATCTCTGTCACACCAACTAAAACTTTATTGTTCTATTTCAGGATTATTTTTTTCTCCAGAAGGTCACATACAAAAACTTGCTCACAGGGATAGCTTACCACGATTTTTTTCCTAGAAGGCTCAACAACTGGTGCTTTTATTTCTAATTAATACAAATTAAGCAAGGCAAAATAGTACATTTTCTATTTATAATGGAAGTAAACAAAGAACAAAAAAGATCAAGTGTTAGGCTCGTCAATTGTTGTTTTCTGCACCCATTAGAGCATCTCCATGTAGGGATTAAACCCACCGTCCGCGTCGTACAGGTATACGTTTCCGAGTAGGTTTGCTGGTAGGCTCTCCTACACGTATATATATACTTGTATCCCTACCCCTTGTAGTAAACAGATCGAAAAGTAATAAACTGATCAACAGGCACGGGCCTGCAGCAATACGTCGATTCGGCGTACCGTCGAGAGTTTAATTTGTCTATTTCGCCTACTTGATCGCGGCGATAAGCTAGAGCGTACACGGCCAGAATCCATTAAGGTGCCTGCTAGCTTGCACTTCGTGAAGCTCTTGGAGGATTTTAAGGGTCCAAAAGCCAACAATTGGTATCTAGAGCCTCGACGATCTACGATCTACGATGACGAACAGCGACGCTGAGTCGGTCAAGTCCAGCAACGGCGGTTCCAAGGCGAACAAGAACGGCGACAAGGTGAAGAAGGGCGGCAAGTCAGCAACCAGTGGTGGGGGAACGAGCGGCGTTGTAAGTGCATCTAGTGCCCTTAGTGATTTTGGTGGTTTGAAGACTTATAGGTTAAGTATCTAATGTGTTCATGAGTGTACACGGGATCTATAAGTCATTGAGGAGTTTGAGTTATACGATGAATATCGACCCCTAAAAATGTATATCTTCGGCTGAAGAAATTGGTCTTATGCTGAAGACTTGGATCGCGAAGAAATTGCGATGAAATTGATATTCCTCATGAAGATACTGAAGATGAGGAACTCGGTGTGTCGTGAAGAAAATCAGTCCGAAGACTTTGAAGCATGAAGATTTATTCTTTCTGTTTCATTTTCTTCACTCTTGAGTCATAGGAACACCGTACTGTTAAAGGGGGTCAAGGTAACACTACGGAATGAATTTCCTCATGATGCTCAACCCAAGCCTAAACCTACAAAAGCCTCAAGTGGGAATATGAGAGACATGAGGACTCTCACAGTTGAGAGTCCCGACCGTTGCCGCGATTCGCGCCACCTCATCGATCTTATCCACACCAACGGTCATAATATTTAAGGGCATTAATGTCAAATCATGTCGGAATGCTCTCAGGCTATAAATAGCCGCCCCCCACAACCATTAGCTGGTTGGCTGCTCCGCGAGAAACGGATACTTGTCATTTAGAGCAACCCAAATTCCTCAGAGTCTTCGAGAGTAAATCATCAGTGAGGAAATACCCAAACACCAAACCACGAACCAAAAACCAAGTGATTGAGCATCACTAAAGAATTTGTTCCTGTGTGGAACTGAAGCCTTTTACCTTTGAGGACTGTGCATCCTCCAGACGGTTAGGCGTCATGGTCTAGAGCAATCCAGCAGTCAATTGTGGATCGTCGGGCGACCGAGTTTGTGAGGGTTTGGAAGTCTGCCCTGAAGACTTACCACGAGTGTTGGGCGAGGACTGTGTGTCCTTACCTCAAGGAGAATACGGTAGGGATTATGTGTCCCGAGACTGTGTGTCTTTTGGTTTCAATACCAAGCCGCTTCAAACCAGACGTACGACTGTCACAGTAGTTGGAACTGGGTCATCAACCACTGTCTTCACTGTGAAACGGGTTCTATTTCTTCAACTCTTTCAATTCCTCAATATTGTATTTTGAAGATTTTCATTGTCTCTGTTTGAAGAATTTGCTAAAGACTTTCTATGAATTTCCTCAACCTCAAATTCTTCACGCTAGTTAATCCTCACATGCTTACTCTGTGCCTGCGTACTGTGCAAACTGTTTTTCATATTCCTCATCAAGAAAACTGTTGTAGTAATACTTTGCACTCCTAATCCATTGTTGTTTCCGCTGCAAGTTATTCATCAGTGAGGAATTTGCTCAAAAGGAATTTCCTCAACGATGAAGTTCTAAAAATCTCCTATTCACCCCCCCCCCCTAGTCGATATAACGCACTTTCAGGCGCCAACGTCCAGGCGCATCGCAACATCCCCATCCAGTACCCGATGCTCACCGACGCCAACTACGGCGTGTGGGCGGTGAAGATGGCGATTATTCTCCGGTCCCTTCGAGTGTGGGAGGCCATCACGGACGACGAAGTCGACGAGGAGCGCGACGAAGGTGCCATGGCTGCCATAGCCCAATCCGTGTCGGATTCCATGCTAATGACATTGGCGGAGTTCGAGGCGGCAAGAGAGGCGTGGAACGCACTCAAGGAGATGAGGATCGGAGAAGATCGCATTACCAAGGCTCGGGCACAAGTGCTGAAGCGTCAATTTCACAAGTTGCAGATGGAGGAAACTGAATCGGTGAACGACTATGCCATGCGTCTTACTACTTTGGTGGGAGAGATCCGCGCGCTTGGTGTAAAGCTCGATGAGACCGAGATTGTGGAGAAATTTTTCAGTTCGGTGACTGATAAATTCACGTACATCATCGGCACGCTCGAGCAGCTTTACGACATCGACGACATGACCATAACGGAGGCGATCGGACGCTTGCGGACATGGGAAGAGAATGCTCGTGGCTGTCGGAAAGGCAAAGGAGGAGGTAGTGACCAACTCATGTACTCGCGCGCAGATTGGGAGGCCCCAAGTAGCAAAGGAAGGCGTGACAGTGGGGAAGGCTCAAGCAACACGAAGGGCGACGGACAAACCGGAGAAGGCAAAGGAAAAGGCAAACCACAAGGTCATGGTAAGGCGGACCAATCTAAAGAGCAGAAGCCACGGAACTTGGACTTGTCCGAGGTCAAGTGCTATAACTGCAATATGATGGGTCACTTTGTGAAAAAATGTCCGAAGCCTTACAAGCGGGAGATCAAGGCAAATTTGGCAAAGCAAGAAGGCAAAGGTCCAGGTCTTCTGATGGCCGAAGTTTGTGATCTCGCTGAAACGGTGGTTGTGAAACCAAGCCGGAAGGTGCTACTTCATGAGAAGAAAGTGACACGGAAGTTATCCGGTGATCACAATGTGTCGTGGTATCTCGACACGGGTGCCAGTAACCATATGACGGGGTGCAAGGAGAAATTCATCGAGCTGGAATACGATGTTGAAGGCTTGGTCAAGTTCGGTGATGGTTCAGCTGTGGAGATTTGCGGACAAGGATCTGTCCTCTTCAAGGGTCTCACAGGCGAACATTGCATACTCACCGGAGTGTACTACATCCCACGGCTTCGCAACAACATCATCTCTATTGGGAAGCTTGACGAGAATGGATGCAAGGTGGATATCGAGAACGAAGTGATGACGATCTTCGACAACCTCCGAAATGTGCTAGCTCGTGTTAATCGCACACGGAACAGGCTCTATATCCTCAACCTTGATCAATCTCAACCGGAGTGTTGGCTCGCCAAGAGTGATGATGATTCGTGGTTATGGCATGCTAGATTTGGACACGTTAACTTCTACACCTTGAAGAAGATGTCAAAGATGGAGATGGTATCCGGGATGCCATTTATCGACCATGTTGATCGAGTATGTGACGGGTGCTTGGTTGGAAAACAGCGTCGCAGGCCGTTCCCTGCTCAGTCTACCTATCATGCAAGTGATGCACTCGAGCTGCTCCATGGTGATCTATGTGGCCCTATCACCCCGGCAACTCACACAGGAAAAAAGTACTTCTTCCTTGTGGTAGATGACTACCCGAGATATATGTGGGTCGTTCTCCTACGATCTAAAGATGAGGCGTTTGAAGCGTTCAAGAAGCTGAAGGCTGCAACGGAGATGGAACACAAGTTGAAGGTGTCCGCTCTACGGACATATCGCGGCAGAGAGTTTATGTCGAACAAGTTCAACGACTACTGCGAGAAGATTGGCATAAAAAGGTTCCTCACGGCACCTTACACGCCGCAGCAGAACGGGGTCGTTGAAAGGCACAATCGAACCGTCGTTGACATGGCAAGGAGTTTACTCAAGAGCAAGAACCTGGCGGGGACTTTTTGAGGAGAAGCTGTCTCGACGGCGGTCTATCTTCTCAACCGGGCTCCAACGAAGGCGGTGATCGGCAAGACTCCGTATGAAGCAGTTTACGGACGTAAGCCGAATGTGTCTCATCTACGGACGTTCGGGTGCGTGGCTCATGTGAAGACGGCGGATCCGCATCCCTCAAAGCTTGCCGATCGTAGCACCAAGATGGTGTTCATCAAATACGAGAGGAGTTCCGGCACCAAGGCATACCGCTTCTACGGTCCACAAACCAAGTGTCTACGGATTTCACGCGACGTCGTGTTTGAAGAAAACCAAGCATGGAATTGGAGCTCCGCAGCCGACGATGCTCCAAACAGTAAAATATTCACGTTTGAATTTCCGACTGACGATGATGCAGGAGAGGACGTCGAGGTGGTTGGCAAGACGCCCAACCAAGGTGACCACCATGGTAGTGATCATCATGGTGCCGACACCGACGACGACGCGCATAGGTCGCAAGGAGATAGCGACAATGACGCGCACGGCACAGGCGGAGATCTCAACGACAACATCGACAACGAGGCGCATAGTGATGACGACAATCAAGATGATGGTCACTGTCACGACGACTACGCCGACGACAGGGATGTTGATGACATGCCCGGGACTCAGCCGTCTTCCTCAAGTGCATCAACACCGACACAATTTGTGTCGCCTCCTTCGCAAGCCACAACGGACTCCTCAGGGCCTCGTCGCTACAAGACTCTCAAGGAAGTCTACAAGTACACAAAGCCAGTTACGCTCGAGTACTCCGGACTATGTATGCTCGGAGTTGAGGAGCCGGCGAACTTCGTAGAGGCGAGCAAAAGTTGGACGCACGCCATGGATGAGGAGATGAAGGCGATTGAGAGCAATGGAACGTGGACTTTGGTAACCCAAACTCCGAACCAAAAGGCAATTGGTTTGAAGTGGGTTTACAAGTTAAAGAAGGACACGGAGGGTGCCATTATGAAGTACAAGGCAAGACTCGTTGCAAAGGGCTACGTACAACATCAAGGAGTCGACTATGATAGGTGTTTGCACCGGTTGCTCAACTCGAAACGGTGAGAGTGCTCCTAGCTTTGGCAGCACAAGAGGATTGGAAGGTTCATCATATGGATGTTAAATCCGCTTTCCTCAACGGCGATCTCACAGAAGAAGTGTACGTGGAACAACCCCACGGCTACGAGAAGAAAGGCGAAGAAGGGAAAGTTTACAAGCTCAAGAAGGCACTTTACGGGTTGAAGCAGGCGCCAAGAGCTTGGAACTCAAAGTTAGACCGAAGTTTGGTCTAGCTCGGGTTCAAGAGATGTCCCCTCGAGCATGCAGTCTATACAAAGAACTCCAAAGGCTCAAACCTGCTAGTTGGAGTTTATGTCGATGATCTGATTATCACCGGAGATAGCGTACAAGAAATTGAACGTTTCAAGGCGCAAATGAAGAACAAGTTTAGCATGAGTGATCTAGGATTACTCAGCTATTACTTGGGCATCGAAGTGAAGCAAAGCTCCGGAGAGATTTCCCTATGTCAATCGGCCTACGCGGTCAAGTTATTGGACAAGTGTGGCATGTCAGATTGCTACGAGACACAAGTTCAAGTGGACCAACATCACAAGTTGAGCAAGCGTAGCTCAAATCCGCCGGTGGACACCACAATGTATCGAAGCGTTGTGGGCAGCCTAAGATACTTGGTGCATACCCGACCTGACTTGGCTTATTCAGTCGGGATCGTGAGTCGTTTCAGGGAGAATCCGACAACCGAACACATGAGCGCGGTCAATCAAATCCTACGCTATGTGAAAGGCACAATTAATCTTGGTTGCACGTACAGAAAGGGAAAGGAAGGATTGATCCTTCGTGGATATTCGGGTAGCGACATGGCAGGTGATGTTGATGACCAGAAGAGCACAACGAGCATGGTTTTCTACCTTGGTCCGAATCCTATTATCTGGAATTCTCAGAAACAAAAGGTGGTGGCACTGTCTTCATGCGAGGCAGAATACATAGCGGCAAGCACGGCGGCTTGTCAACCAGTGTGGCTGAGACGACTCCTAGCTATTCTTGCGAAACGGGAGGTGTAGAAGGTGTCATTGAAGATCGACAACCAAGCTGCAATCTCATTGTGCAAAAATCCGGTTCATCACGAAAGGAGCAAGCACATAGATACACGGTTCCATCACATCCGGGAGTGCATTGAGGGGTTGATCGAAGTTCAGCACGTGAACACGAAAGACCAGCTTGCCGATATTCTTACGAAGTCTCTCGGACGACAGAAGTTTTTGGAGATGCGAGAAAAGATCGGCGTCCAAACTGTAAAGCGAGGACATTGTGTTTAGGGGGTGAATGTAGGGATTAAACCCAACGTCCGCGTCGTACAGGTATACGTTTCCGAGTAGGTTTGCTGGTAGGCTCTCCTACACGTATATATATACTTGTATCCCTACCCCTTGTAGTAACCAGATCGAAAAGTAATAAACTGATCAACAGGCACGGGCCTGCAGCAATACGTCGATTCGGTGCGTTCCGTCGAGAGTTCAATTTGCCTGTTTCGCCGACTTGATCGCCGCGATAAGTTAGAGTGTACACGGCCAGAATCCATTAAGGTGCCTGCTAGCTTGCTTGCCTAGCTAGCTTGCACTTCGTGAAGCTCTTGCAGGATTTTAAGGGTCCAAAAGCCAACACTCCAACAGGCACCCAAAAACTACTCCGCGTGCTAAAAACCGTCTTTTTTGGGCGCCGAAACGCTCGAGCAGATGCTGCAAAATAGTGCACGCGCAAAAAAAAAATTGGGCATGCGCTAAAAGCGCTATCGCACGCTGCAAATTTGAGGCACCGGATCGCGCGCGCTTCATAATTTGCACTGCGTGTTTTTTTGGGCGCGCGTTTTTGGGCATGTGGAAAACCAATGTTGGTCCCGGCGCGCTCAAAGTGCCACAGTGGCACTGTAAAACTATTTTTGCACGCGATATTTTTGTGCGTACGTTGGAGATGCTCTTATCTTATCATGAAAACCTGCAATGCCCTCTCATGTTCATCCCAGACTGCCCTAGCAAGGAAGAAAGCAGCAATGACAACTAATAGGAAACTCTTGATGACCAATACAAATTGCATGTCCGATTTTCAGAGGAGTATGAAAGGGCGCTACACTGTTTTCGTGATAAATTATCGGTGCAGAAAACAAAAATGATGGCCATAACACTTCAATTTATTTTGTTTCTTTGTATAGTACAAATAAGTAGTTCTTGCTTCATTTGTGTTCAATAGAAGCACCAGCTATTCAGACTTTTAGAAAAATAAACTGTAACAAGCTTGTATGTTGTAGTAAGATTTTGTATGTACCATTCTGGAAAAGTTCAAACTTAAAAGGGAGCCCGAAATATTAAATAAAGATTGTCGCTATGGTAGAGATTTTATTTAGTCGATAGTGTAGCAAAGTTGTTAGCGTTAGTGCCATCTTGTTAAGTTGATCCAGTGATGTGTTTTCGTATCTAAGTGCCATCTTGTTAGTGCCAAGATGTGTTTTCGTATCTAAGTGCCATCTTGTTAGTGCCAAGATGTGTTTTCGTATCTAAATCCAGTGATCTTGTTAAGTGCCATCTTGTTAGTGCCAAGATGTGTTTTCGTGTCTAAATCCAGTGACTAAATTGTTTGTTCTCATTAATTATAATGAAAAATGTTGAGATCAACTACAGCGAGTAGAATATCCTGGAACATAGGTTAACTTCAGACTACCAGTAGTAGCAAAATGGTTACATCACAAGATCAGTTCAGAAGTTGTACGTTGTATCCAGTCACGTTTTAAACTTTGTTTCCTTTTCAATGTGAACCCCAACATCAACACAGAGTAAGTAGCAGGAAAGAAAGCAATACTAATTTCATTAGAGGACTCAAGTCATTCAACAATGGACATATTCAAATTCCAATCCACTGTCATGAGAAAAAGGAGTAGAATTGCATATTCAATTATGTACCTGGGAGCCTGCGCGAAGCTGTAAGAGGCTCCCGAGCTGTTCCGCAACCACCGCCCTCTGACAGCTTGAGCCATGACTCCACCGGAAGCCAAAATGATTCCAAGTTGAGGCACACCGGAGGTTAGGCGCATTGACAAAGGAGGCCAAGGGACCTTTTCTGGGCTTGAATCGCCGTCAGCAGTGTACCATCGACGTGTCACCTCCAGATTTAGTAGTTCAACACATCTTCACTGCAGCTCTCGTGTGGTGACGAAAGAAATGCACTTCCATGATCGCCATGCATTATTATCCAAAAAACCTTTGAGGAATGAGTTGCTCTCTCCTTGAAAATGACATACAGATTTCACAGGCTTGCATACTCCCACACGTGAGATCGTCAATACAGAAAATAAGCAGATTTACCAGTGAAAATGACAGTCTAGCATCCTAGCACACTGGATTCCGATAGTTTCCCAGAGAAGCTCTGCAGCAGCACGCACCCTACCCTAGTCAGCAGTACCTTCTTTTTTCTCAGATGATTGACGGCATCATTTCAGCAGTGCTCCAGAACTTTCCCCTATGTGACTTCAGTTACCTGTGATGCTATGCAGTCTCAGATCTCGGTGCTAATGCGCAATCTAAATATCTAATTGCGCCGACCAATACCAGAACGTCTCTGCGAAGCTATGCAGTCTCAGATCTCCATGGTGATTCAAGAAGCCAAAGAGCTTCCTGGCTTCTGCATCGGGAGAGAACCTGCGTGGAGCAGCTTGTGAACTTGTTGGCTCACCATGAGCGCAGCGAAGGTCGCGCAATCACAATAGCCCCCCAATTCAACCTGTGGTCACGCCCACGGTTTTCCTTGCGCATCCACAAACCAAACATTTTCTCGAACACCTTCCGTGCGGCCATGGGTGGCGCGCCAGACTGGGCTCCCGGAGGTGAAAAAGAAGCAAATGCAGTCATCCACGACACATGCTGGGAATGTGAGACCGATTGTAGGGACTGCCCGGTGGGGAGTTCGGCGTCGGTGACCCGACGGCGACTCGGTAAGCTGCGAGCCAGGCGCCCTCGTTGGTGGGGAAAGTTACTTCAATTCGCGTTTGCTTATTTTGACCCGGCTGCAAACTTCATCTCCGCCTTTTATGATTCTTGTTTAAGTATACAGTCCAGAACAGAACAGTTGCCTATTCGGTATTTTTAGGCCCAGTTTGAAACGTAGTTTTCTGCCAACCTTGTAATATTTTACATTTGTATTACTAGCAAAACGGCCTCGTGCGTTGCAACGGAAAAAAAATACCACACGTTTTTAATCTTTTTATAATTATTTTGATTTATTAAAATAATAAGCTAACTAACTAATGTAGTTAGTCCTATACTATTTTGTTGAGAAATCAACCCGTTCATTGTTAATTTTCATCATGATGAGAAATTGAGCGGGACAAGCAAAGCAAAACAAAGAGGCTACGTGAATTGATCAATGAACTGTTATCTTATTTCACTCATGGGGTAGAGAATGTGGGATCAGATGACAAACTGAAGGTGGTGTTCCATTCTCTGTCTCTACAATAATACAATCTTACATTCAATACATTCATTCATCAGCAAACAAATTCTCACAAAACAAAATTTCTTGCCGGTGTTTGGCACACGGTTGAAGGCATGGGGAGGGGATCTCACCAGATGATGAGTTCCTTCCGGAGGAGGGGATACGATGAGGGAAGCAAGGGTTAGGCACCTCTATCTGGCCATAAGGAGTCGTCGTTGCCGCGCCATAACCTTGGAGTTTCCCGTGTGAGCCATGGAGGCCCGCCTCCACCTGCAAGTACTTCGCTCCGCCGCGCCTTATCCACGCGCCGTCGTCGTTCTGCATCGAGCAGACACATCATCCCCAGTCACTGTAGTTGTCGCGTTGATTTGATCCAGAAGCTGTGTTCAAGTGCCGAAACGGGGGCAGCAAGCGGGCAGAGGTACGTCCGCGAAGGCGAGTGGGTTGAGATCGACAACAGTGGTGGTTGAGGTCGGCCGCGGCGGCGAGTGGTGTGGCAGCGACGTGGGCACAGGCCAAGATGGATCAGGGTCGACGCGATGTGCTCGAGCGCCGTAACGGAAGCAGTGAGCGGGGAGAGGTACGGCCGCGGAGGCGGGTGAGTTGAGATCGGCAGCGGTGGCAGTTGAGGTCGGCCGCGACGTCGAGTGGTGTGGCGGCGGCCTGGGCACAGGCCAACTATTTGCACCATTACACCATTTTTCTAAAAAAACTGCATCATTGTATCATTACGGTTTGATACTCTCCACCGAAGTTGTGACCTCGAAAATACCAGTCTGCATCAAAGTTGTGATCCTAAAAAAACGTGCACCACAATTTTGTATTTTCACCGTGCATATATGTGACCCATCTTATTAAGCTCATGTGGAAAAATAGACCTTGTGCAATTGTGTCACGTGACATGCTGTGATTACATGTCCGATTGGACTTGTGCTTTGGACATAATTACGAATTACATGTCCGATTGGACTTGTGCTTTGGGCATAATTACGAATCATATGCTGCGTTGCCAAGGTTTCTTTTTTTTGTACGGCCCTTTTTTTCTACGGCTAGTTGTGTTAATCTAGTTCGTTCAAATTTCTTAACTTTGCGTTGCAGATAAATGATGGAGCGCGGGTTGAATAATAAAAATTACAGGGGCTTTTTTTATAAAAATACCGCGGTGGGTTTTCCGACGGAAGCAATAGCCGCTTTATTATTAGGTATAGATACCAGTTTTCAACCAAATATATTTTTCGGGATGGTTTTTTAATTCGGTTGTAACGTGTGCTTGGCTCCAGATTTCAATCAAGTTATAAATTATCCATGACGGCGGGGGAAAGGATGACGATGGGGAAGGGACAGGGAGGGGATGCACATGAGGGGCAACAAAGGAGGCTGCTTCGAGGAGGAGAAGCGATTCACTGTCTCGGTAAGGTCACGACCGCCAATCAAGATCGTCGTCGCGGCCATGAGCGAGTCGTCCTCGCGGCCAGAAGCAAGTTGTCGTCATCGCTATGCCTTACCCGCGTTGTGGCCAACGTCTCCGACGCCTCACCATGTCGCCGTCGTGGCCATGAACGAGTCGATGTCGCGGACAGAAGCGAGTTGTCGTTGTCGCTGCGCCTTACCCGCATAGTGGCCAACATCTCCGACGTCTCACCATGTCGTCGTCATGAACACCGTCGCTTCACCCACTTGTGGACACCAGCACCAGCGCCTCTCGGCGACGCAACCTCGATCTAGGTCTTGAGCTACAGGGAGGTGGGGAGAAACGACGGGCAATGGTCTGTATCCAATACCGGTCTAATACGGGTGTAAAAGAGAAAACATTGTAAAAATTACAGCCCAAGAAGGACATCCCAAGCACCAACGCGAGGCCCATCCTTTTTTATTTTACACAGGTAAATTTTACCGGTGTATTGGGACCAAAAATGATGAACCAAGTGGGGCCTTAGGGTATCTCCAACACCAAGCCCCAAAGAGCATGTAAATGTCTGACCGTAGTGTCCGAATCAATTTATCATCCAACACAACGTTAGATATGTCCTCGGACGCGTCCGTGCATCTGTATCCCTACAAACCAGCATCAGACTTAAGGAGGTTTGTGGACATTCAAGCTCATGCCACGTACCAGTGCTGAAGCCGCATCTCAAATTGTCCGTTCACTCATCTACTTAGCTAGCGCAACAAAACCAAATATCTCTTTCGGTTCACTCATCTACTTAGCTAGCGCAACAAACCAAATATCTCTTTTGATGTGAGCAAATTAAGTAGGTTCATGTCCAACCCGGATGATGACCATTGGCGTGCACTAGAAAGGGTCTTGTGCTGTCACAAAGGTACAATGAGTTATGAAATTCACTATACGGGGCATCCTACAATGCTAGAAGGACACTACAAGAAATCTGTTAATCCATGATGGATTTCTGATGACGTTCTCTAAATTGTCATGAAAAACGTCATGGATCAGCAGGGTGTGACTCCCTCTCAATAGGTTAGCCCCTCCATGACGGACATAGATGGACTGTCATGGAAATTGTCACGGATCGATTTGTTCTGCCTATATTTGTATTTCTTTCTACACCATGAGACTGTCACCGATAGCTACTGCTGATATGTCATGTCTGGATTTTTTTGATCCATACATTAGTTATGAAAAAAATGAAAAGTAGGCGCCAGAAATTTCGAGCGCCCGCGCGTGGACACCTAAAGTTTTAAGTTACCGACGTGGCCCCGTAAAATTTCGAGCCAGCATATTTAACCCACAATCCACGCCCAATCTAACCCTAGTCCCCATTCTCTCCTCTCCCTCAGCTGCCACAGGTACTCAGCCCTGATTCCGGTGATTCTGGCAGCTATCGCCACCACGGAGCACACCATCGAGATCCCCTCGTTGAGGTCCATACTCCCCTCTGACAAGATTTTCCTCTCTCGGCCTCTGCTGGCGCGCCTCTATTGCTCACAACAAACAACGAGGGGCGTCGATCTACTTCAGGGTCCTCCTCCCTCATCTCATAGACCGCGCAGCTGCCTTGCCATCTGGATTTTTGGATCAGATAGCGCTGGACGAGGAGATGAAGATGACCGTGACCTGCAGGAGGAACGAGCTCGACCTTGCGAGCGAGGCCGATGCCCCACACAAGGTCCCTCCCTTCTCCCCTCGTGTCCTTTCTCATCCATTCATTCTTTTTTCTCTCCCATCCCCAATCATTTTTCTGCATCGATTCAGATCTATAGAAGCTCTCTGCATCTCCAGTATGGACGGTGAAGCCTGATGCCCCACGCGAGCTGGACGTGCTCGACAGCGAGGTCTTCCGCTCCGACCACCATGATTCCCCACGAAACAGGAAGGTTGACCATCTCGCTTTGTTTTTCTTTTATTTCCAAGTGATTGCTTCTCTGCACTAGCATATTTGTGCTCGGGCTCTTCTTGGACTAAACCATGATGCAGAAAACGTGGCCACTTATTTTCTGATACTTGCGAGTTACATCCAATGATAAACTGGCCATGCGAGCAGTACCAATGTAGAATTTGTGAGATATGCGAATTAGTTAAGCAACTGCTAGTTTAATAAGTAGATGGCCCTCTTAGTTCCTTGCTACTCTGTGCATGCACCAATTATGTTATTACGAGTGGGGCAGGTGATGATGATATATGTCTTTTTGCCAAATAGATCAGTACTATGGCAGGTGACAATGATATCTGATTTATCTCCATGGGATCGACTTAGCTGACCATTTTTCCCAAGTAATATATGTGGCAGACTTGGGGTGCGATGTTCCAACATGAATTGCATACTTTTTAGTGGACAAACTTTTCTAGGAATAAATGCTAGGGTTTGTTAATTTTTTCTAAATGCAGTGACCATCCTTTGAGAATTTTGGAAACATAAAGTTGACTCGAGAGTGCAAAATTCAATTTGTACTTCGGATTTTAGATGAGCTGAACTAAATGCCATGCTGTTTGTTACTCCTGAAGCTAAATTTTAACAAGCAGGTAGGAACTAGAATAATTCTGGGAACGCATAACCAATGATTTAGCTGTTTGGGGCATTCAAGAGAACCTCAAAAGGAAGTGTGCATTTAGGAGAAGGATTAGTGTGTGGTTCATAGTAAATGGGTCTTTGAGTGAAATGCTTCTGTTGTATATAAGTCCAAGGAAAATGTAAAATAGACGGTGAAATCTCTATAACAACTGAATGTTACTGAACTTTTTTAAACCGAGTTGTTTGCATCTTGAGGCTCTGTAGCGCCTCACCGGATAGAACCCCATGCTCGTCTAGGATGAGTGCGCTCGAGCAAACGATTAAGCAATTCGCGGAGGAATCATCGAGAAAGTGTGATCAAGGCTAAGCTGGGATTAATCCTTGGGGTATAGAATTTAGAGCTAGTAGCAAATTAATCTCATAGTCCATAAATTGGTTCATGCTTTCCTAGTTTGATTAAAATGACAGTTGTAATCAGGTAGCTGTAGTTTTAGTTGATTGTACATTATTATCTGTTTTGTGTGAAAGTAAACTCGAGAGTGCAAAATCATATCTTCTGTGCATTTTTGTATCTTTCCGGAATGAAAAGAGTCGGATAATTGAAGCTCTTCTTACCGACTAATAAAAGGGATTTTAGTACCGGTTCAATCACTTCCACCAGGCTTCTTTATATATCAGGAAAAGGTGGTTATCCACTTCATGTATTAGTGGATGTCGCTTTACGTTCTACAATATCATTTTTGTCTTTCTGTATTGTGGAATTAGTGTTCCTTGTCTGACATTTCTCTACTGATATAAAGTGTATGTATTAATGCAGTATTATTATGTTTGTTATGATTTCTTAAGCATTGTTCCTGGCCCAGGTGTCCATTGATCAGTGATGAAGGTTGATGATTACAACTGAATGATTGAATTAGTCCACTTACAAAATTAAAGATGGTTGAAGAACCATGCTGGAGACACAAGAACTTGGTATGTCAACTCTTTAGGGCCTTCATCAACAACACTACAATATGTATTCAGTCAATGACAATATAAAAATTTAGATTTACTTCTTTGAAATGTTGTGTGAACCATCCTTGGATGTACAACTCTTCTGTTCATCATTACTTCCAGCCTCGTTGTTATTTCTTGCATTACTGGTAGAGATCAGATTGCCATTGCTCATTATATTGACATTTTTTTATGTATTTCATTTATTAGTTTAACTTCCATGCACAACTAAATATTTTCATGCGTAAATGTAAAATTGTACGAAAGTGCCTCCCCTTGACTTACTTTTTGTACCTTTTTTAAAGTTTCACATACGTTATTCAGGAGATTATCATAGCATGATTTGAGTTTAGCGTAGTGATAGCTTAGAACTTCATGTCAAATAAGCATAGAGGAGTTTACTACCAACTACCAACTATTGATCTATGCATGCTCCTCACTTTTGTTGCCACTAGCTCTTTGTTTTCACATGATTGATTAGTTTCACTACTTTGCATTATGGGAGTGAAAACAATATAGAACTTGATAAAGTGTATATGCTACTTCGAGTTTAACCTAGTGAGTATAATATTTTATAGTCTGACATAATTTTCATCATGTCCACATATAGGTTTATGGGAGCATTTTCAGCAAAGACATGCATTCTCATGGCTTTGGTTTGGATATGTGGATCTACGACGAGGAACACCGGCTGACCTGTGGTTAACGTTCAAGCACCACTGGGTGGTGCTGGTCATAGAGTAGTATAGTGTTCTCTAAGACATGCTTGTAAAATTAATCTTTTTTTGGATCTTTTTTCACTCATGTACGTGTGCTTTTTGGGTGTGTTTATTTTTTTTTGTTTGAATGACATCTACCTATATTTTTCTGTCAAAATATTGTTCACTTAAATTTCCATAGACCAAGAGAAATGAGAGATGGCTAATACCTTGAAATGAAATTAGTGGACCTTACTTAAAATTAATAGACTTAAGTTCTAATTGGGTTGAATAATGTATGGGCCACCACTCTTGCAACGAGCTGAAATTTAGTGGGCCAAAATTTTAGATGGGCTGATTGATACATGGGTTGCCACGTCACATCCATGTCAGATGATGATGTGGTACACAAGTTAACGCCGTTATGTGCATGTGAGTTAACTGCCATTGATGACGGCTAAAATCCGTCATGTTCCGTGACGGATTTTGATGTCCGTCATGGAGCGTGCTGTGGTCAAATTATGACGCAATATACATGACGGAACTCATGTCCGTCACATATGCCCTTCCATGGCAGTATTGTGCAGGTCCATGACGGATTGAGACCGTCATGTATTAACAGATTTCTTGTAGTGGGATATAGTGATTCAAATCGGATCTCCAATGTTAATGTACACTACGCCACAAATGTATATGTATTTACTCATGAAGGCGGCGTAGTCTCATGGAGGTCTTGGAAACATACCATATTGACGAGGCCAACTATAAAAGTAGAACTTACCGCTTTGGACACAACCACGGTTGAGGCAGAATGGTTGCGTGAGCTTTTGATGAACTTGCATGTGGTTGAAAAATGTACCATCTATTCTTATGAATTGTGACAACCAAATAGTTATTGCTAAAGTGAATAATTCTAAAAATAATGCAAAGTCATCAAGACACGTGAGGATACGTTTGAAGTGTGTCAGAAAGATGAGAAACACTAGAGTAATAACTCTTACGTATATTCAAAGAAACAGAACCTCGCAGATCACTTTATAAAGGGACTATCATGAAGTGTGGTAGATAATGTATGAGACCCATAGATGTTACACCATAGTAGTAACCAATCTTTGTGATCGGAGATCCCGTGAATTAAGACCTGGGAAGAACAAGCCATTGGTTAATATAAGAGAGTAATAAGTGACCATCTCTAGGTGAAGATGCAAAACTCTCATAGCAGTAAGGCTTGGAGCTGTAAGGCAGGTTGGCAACATGCCTTATTGTGGTTCTATTGGGTATAATTAACAAAGATGATGTTCTAGCAGTCTTGAAAGAACGCACATATATGAGCTCCACTATAAACATTGCAGTCTATGAGATCTAGGAGATCTCTAGTAAGCTTACGGAGAGACCAATGAGTATGACATATACTATCCAAACCACGGGGTAGCCTACTGATAGCTAGGTACTCAGAAGACTTTGGGTGAAACATGTTCACAAAAAAATAGCAATTCAAGGCATAGTCCGTGTCAAGCTGTGAATGGATGTAACTTAAAGTTCTTGGCAGAAGTTCAACTTAACATTCTCTGCTGAAAAACTAGTAAATTAAACAAGTAACAAGAAAAGGCAAATTTCTAAATGGGTATTTGAAATCTGGTGCGGGATGATGTCTACTACAAAACTTTATTCTTGTAGATGTTGTTGGGCCTCCAAGTACAGAGTTTTGTAGGACAATAGCAATTTTCCCTCAAGTGGATGACCTAAGGTTTATCAATCTGTGCGAGGTGTAGGATGAAGATGGTCTCTCTCAAACAACCCTGCAATAAAATACAAAAAAACTTTTGTGTCCCCAACACACCCAATACAATCACTACTGGAATTCAGTTATTTGCCATCTGCTGGCTAATGGCAAAGACCCTATTTGCCGCCAGTCACCAAAAAACGGACGACAAAGAGCAGACTGTGGCAAAGATACTCTTTGCCATCAGTCTTGTCTTTGCCATCTGCTGGCGCACGACACAGAGCAGGAGGGCAGACGGCAAAGAGCACGGGGCGGCCCACCACACACCCCCTCCCACCCCATAACGGCCGCTCTCTTTGTCGTCTGCCTTACACCTCTTTGCCGTCGGGGGGCGGACGGCAAAGAGAGGGCCCCCCTAACAGCCTTCTCCCCCACCCCACGTCCCCTATCTCCGACAGATTCCTGTAGTGCATTGCCCTCGCCCCCTCTCTCTGTCTCTCTCACCCTCTTTGCGATCGCCGCCTCCCCTCCGCCCGCCCCAGCGCCGTCTCCACCCCTCCTCCCCGCCCCCTCCGCCCACCCCAGCGTCGTCGCCGCCCCTCCTCCCCGGAGCTCGGCCTTCCCTCCTCCCCACCCCCTCCTCCCCGCGCCCCTCCTCCCCGGCTGCACATCGCCCAGGCTGTCCACTGCCCCGGCTGCCCCTCCTCCCCGGCTGCCCACTGCCCCGGCTGCCCCTCCTCCCCGGCTACCCACTGCCCTCCCCTCCAGTTCAAGCTAATAGGTGAGTTTGTTTTTTGTTATTTGATTAGATTTAGTTGGTTGATTTAGTTAGTTGATTTAGTGGTAGTTTAGTTAGTTGATTTAGTTAAATAGTAGATTTAGTCCTAGGTTTAGTTAATTAGTGCTAGGTTATTTGTTATTTGTTAATTTAGAGGTAGATTCTATTTTGTTAATTAGTGGTAGATTCTTTTTTAGTTAATGATTGGTAGATTATGTTTTTGTTATTTTTTGTTGTTTAGTGCTATATAGGTTTAGCGATAGGTTTAGTGATAAGTTTAGATTATACATAGTCATAATTGAAATAGGTTGAAAAAAGATGAAGAATAAAAGAAGAATAAGTAGATAAGGGAAGAAGAATAAGAAGAGGAGGAGGAGGAGGAGGATAAAAAGAAGAAGAAGAAAAAGAAGAGAGAGGAGAAGAATAAAGAAGACGAAAAAGGAAAAGAAGGAAGAAGAAGAAGAAGAAGAGGGAAATGGAAAAGAAGGAAGAAGAAGAAGAAAAGGAAGGAAGGAAGAAGAAGAAGAAAAGGAAGAGGAGGAAAAAAAGAAGATGAAGAAGAAGAAAATGACACCCTGACACCCCGACACGATGCCCGAAACCCCGACACGACATCCTGACGACACCCTGGCAGAAAACTCCGCGCAACTGTTAATACGCCGCCCCCGATGCCACTGACCCCAACCCCCGACCTTTGACACCTCTTCGGCCTCTTGTTGACCGAAAAGTCCCCCGACCCCCGACCCCCGACGCCACTGACCCTGGACCCCCGACGACACTGACCCCCGACCACCGACGCCACTAACCCTCGAACCCCGACGCCACTGACACCCAACACCACCGACCCTCGACGGCACTGACTCTCGACGCCACTAACCCCCGACCCGACACAACTCTTCTGCCTCCGGTTGAACGAGAAGGTGCTTTTCGGCCTTCCACAAGCCGACGGGGTCATAGTTTGTAAATTATGAGTTAGGTCACATATTTTCCGATTATGTTTTAAAAACATCATATTTGTGTTGATCGTGTGAACTTCAATGTGTAGTTGTTCGACGACCTCCACGTGCGTTGGACGAGCTCCGCCCCTGCGTTTGTTGGTGAGCACAAATGACTTCTCCTCCTACCCCCTTAATTTGCTCTGTTCCGATCTTCGTGTCGATGGAACTTGCTAGCTATAGGTTTCTTCAATCATGAGTATGCGTGACCAGTATGCGTCTCCCGTTCGAAAGGGCGACATCTATAAATATGCATGTCTTTGCATATTTATAACCGCCATCCTTTCGAATTGTCCAACGTTATCCATGGACAGCCCAAGTATGTGTAGATTGGGTTTGTTTTTCCGTATGCTGTGCTCCGGATCCGATGGAGAATTTCATCAGTGCCTCCCTGTTGTTCTCCAGGTACACATCCTCTCTGCTTATTGCCGAGACGTGTATCAGGAGAACAACGGGGAGGTGCTGCCGAAATTCTACGTCGCATCTGGAGCAGAGCATGGGAAAACGAACCCAATCTACACATACTCGGGTGGGATTAGGGCCTATCTTTACCTATTAGCGTGTAGGTTGCATGGACGTAATAAAACTAACAAACTTGATTAGCGGATGAATATAGATGATGAATTATATATTTATTTCTTGTGCGCCCATATGTAGCTAGGCAACATGAGTGATCGTGCTTGGATGTACATTGGTCACCCTAGTCAGGAAGACATGACCAATGAATGGTTAACAAAAACCAGGGGGTTTGTGAGAGCCGCATTTGCAAATAACCAGCAAAAAACATGGTGCCCCTGTCCCAACTGCGACAACTGGAAAAAGCAGACATAGTTTGAAATGGGTAAACACCTGCATAAGTGGGGTTTTACGCCTAATTATACGGTGTGGACTTTTCATGGTGAGCCTGACCAACGTGCCAGAGCTGAGCTGATTCATTGTCGCACCGATGAGCATGCTACCGGGATCGACGATATGGTGCAAGACTTTGATGATGCTCGGGATTCGGATGATGAGATGGAGGAATCTGCAAAGGCCTTCTATGAAATGTTGGAGTCTTCAAAACTTCCTCTCCACGAGCAGACTGAGCTTTGTCAGTTGGATGCCATTGCGAAAGTAATAGCTCTGAAGGCTCAATTCAACCTAGGCAGAGAATGCTACGATGCGATGATGACGATATTTGGACGCTTTCTACCCAAAGGCCACGTACTGCCTGCAAACATGTACCAGTCAGAGAAAATCCTCCGTGTACTTAAGATGCCCTATGAGAAGATACATGCATGTGAGAATGGATGTGCCTTATTTAGGCTTGAGTATGCGGCCTTGAACTATTGCCCCATTTGCAATTCTTCCACGTATATTGTGGTAGACGACGATATGGGTGAGAAGAATCAGACAAAAATCCCCATTAGTGTTCTTCGGTATCTGCCAATCATACCAAGACTTCAACGTCTTCTCATGGTCGAAGAGACGGCCACACAGATGACATGGCACAAATTGGACAAAAGAACCGAACTAGATGCGAATGGGAACAAGATGCTTGTACACACTTCAGATGGTTTTGCGTGGAGGCACTTCGATGCATTACATAAGGATAAATCAGAAGATCCAAGGCATCCTAGAGTTGCCATCAGCACGGATGGGTTCAATGTGTATGGTATGACGGCATCACAATACAGTTGTTGGCCTGTATTTGTCATTCCACTCAATTTCCCACCTTGAGAGATTATGAAAAGAAAGAACATTTTCTTGACGTTGATAATTCCAGGGCCCAACTACCCGGGGAAGAATATGAATGTGTAGATGTAGCCGCTTAAGGATGAGTTGCGAGAAGCCTCGAATAATGGGATCAAGACCTACGACACCGCTACCAAAACAAATTTCAAAATGCATGTGTGGTACATGTACTCGACGCATGATTATCTGACGTTTGCGCTATTCGCTGGCTGGTGTGTGCATGGAAGGTTCCCGTGCACCACATGCAAGGCAACTCTTCAGTTCCGTTGGTTGCAGGTTGGTCGCAAGTTTTCTTGCTTCGACACGCATAGACAATTCCTGGATCCTGACCATAAGTTCAGAAAAGACAAGAACAATTTCATCAAAGGTAGAGTTGTCAAAAACACTACACGAGCTACGTTGACAGGCCAACAGACCCTTGATCAGTTAAACGCTCTCGAGCCTGATCCTTTGCGTCCAGGATACTTCAAAGGGTATAATACGGAACACGCGTGGACTCACAAGTCATGCTTATGGGATCTGCCTTACTTCAAAGACCTCCTTTGCCCACACAACATCGACGTGATGCACACTGAAAAGAATATTGCGGAGACCATCTTTGGTACATTGTTCAGCATAGAGGGGAAGTCAAAAGATAATCCTAAGGCTAGAATCGACCTGGAGGTTCTATGTGATAGACTATTACAAAACTTGCGACAACGGAAAGGAAAGCAAAGCATAGCAAAGCCAAAGGCATGGTTCACTTGAAAGGCCAGCTATGAGGGAAATGCTATTGTGGGTGAAAATACGGTTGATGTTCCTGATACGTCCATTTTGCATCATGCTTTCATGTTGATATTTATCGCTTCTTGGGCTGTTATTTCACTTCACGGTACAATACTTATGCCTTTTCTCTCTTATTTTGCAAGGTTTACATGAAGAGCGAGAATGCCGACAACTGGAATTCTGGCCTGAAAAAGGAGCAAGTTTGAGATGCCTATTCTGCGCAACTCCAAAAGCCGTGAAAATCAACGATGATTTTTTTGGGATTTATAAAAAATACTGGGCCAAAGAAGTGCCAGAGAGGCGCCAGCAGGTGGCACAAGCCTGCTAGGTGCGGCCACCCCCTGGCCGCACCTAGGGGGCTTGTGGGCACCCAGCTGGCCCTCTGGCTCCCTCCTTTTGCTACAAGAAGGGTTTTGGTATGGAAAAATTCAGGAGGAGGCTTTTCGGAGGATTCGCCGCCGCCACGAGGCGGAACTTGAGCAGAACCAATCTAAAGCTCCGGCAGGACGATCCTGTCGGGGAAACTTCCCTCCCGGAGGGGGAAATTGTCGCCATCGTCATCACCAACACTCCTCTCATCGGAGGGGACTCTTCACCATCAACATCTTCATCAGCACCATCTCATCTCCAAACCCTAGTTCATAACTTGTAACCAATCTCTGTCTCGCGACTCGGATTGGTACTTGTAAGGTTGCTAGTAGTGTTAATTACTCTTTGTAGTTGATGCTAGTTGGATTACTTGGTGGAAGAGTTTATGTTCAGATCTTTGATGCTACTCATTACCTATCTGGTCATGAATATGATTATTCTTTGTGAGTATTTACTTTTGTTCCTGAGGACATGAGATAAGTCATGCTAATAGTAGTCATGTGAATTTGGTATTCGTTCGGTATTTTGATGTGTTGTATGTTGTTTTTCCTCTAGTGGTGTTATGTGAACGTCGACTACATAACACTTCACCATTATTTGGGCCTAGAGGAAGGCATTGGGAAGTAGTAAGTAGATTATGGGTTGCTAGAGTGACAGAAGCTTAAACCCTAGTTTATGCGTTGCTTCGTAAGGGGCTGATTTGGATCCACTAGTTTAATGTTATGGTTAGACTTTGTCTTAATTCTTCTTTTGTAGTTGCGGATGCTTACGAGAGGGGTTAATCATAAGTGGGATGCTTGTCCAAGTAAGGGCAGTACCCAAGCGCCGGTCCACCCACATATCAAACTATCAAAGTAACGAACGCGAATCATATGAACATGATGAAAACTAGCATGACAGAAATTCCCGTGTGTCCTCGGGGGCGTTTTTCCTCCTATAAGACTTTGTCCAGGCTTGTCCCTTGATACAAAAAGGGTGCTGCACCGTTGTTACTTTTGTTAGTTGTTGCTTCCTACGAATCATCTCACCACACAACCACTTGTTACCGATAATTTCAGTGCTTGCAGATTGTTTTCCTGCTGAAAACCACTTGTGAGATCCTTCTGCTCCTCGTTGGGTTCGACACTCTTACTTATCGAAAGGACTACGATTGATCCCCTATACTTGTGGGTCTTCAATTCCCCGATGGGTATGATGCGAATCTAAAGAGGGGAGCGAGTCTTGAGAAATTGAAAATATTTGGTCTCAAGAGTCATGATTGGCACATATGGATTGAGCGGGTAATGCCGGTGATGTTGCGTGGCTTTATCCCTGAGGATGAGTGGCTAGTACTGGCAGAGTTGAGCTATTTATTCCATTCTCTTTGTGCGAAAGAACTATCGCCGGGCGTGCTAGATGAAATGGAAGAGTTGGCGGCGGAGTCGATCTACAAATTAGAAAAGATCTTTCCACCGGGCTTCTTTAATCCAATGCAGCATTTGATTTTGCATCTCTCGACCGAGGCAAGGTTGGGGGGGGGCGTTCAAAATCGATGGTGCTACTCAACTGGGAGGATGCAGAAGACGGTTCGATCTAAGTGTAAAAATAAACGTAGAATTGAAGCATCGATGGCCGAGGCATTCATTACTCAGGAGGCGGTAAACTTCGTGACAACACACTACGAAGCCAAAAATCATCATTTTCATAACCCGAAGCCACGGTACAATGATGGCGATCCAAAAAAAGGTCGATCCAACCTCAGCCTATTCCAAGGGAAGCTCGCACCATCCGGTGCTTCGAAAGGGAAATCGTTGGATGTCGAAGAATGGTGGACCATTTCATTGTATATCTTCACCAACCTAACAGAAGTGCGGCCGTACATCGAGTAAGTTCTCGGTAAATTATTGTTCCGCAACTTCTAATTCCTTTCAACTACTCTTATTCCCGGATATTTGATATAGTCAACACATCGCCGAATTCTCGGATGGAGCGGTCATCGAAAAGGATTCCGTCGAAGAGTATGAGCTTCTCGCAAAGCATGGAGGCGACTATCCCGGTTTCATCTCTTGGTTCAAACAAAGGGTAATTAATTACCATTAATGGCCCATTTGATTTCTTGGTCTAATTTGCGGCTAATGCATCCATTCTTTCGTATTAAACTTGTAGGCAGATGCAGAGTCTATGGACGCCGAGTTGAGACAAGTCTCTAATGGTTTTGACTATAAGGTCTGTTCGTTTGACAAATACAACATCAACGGGTATCACTTTCGTACCTTTGGCAAAGAGCTATCTATGCCCGACCTAAAGACTACAAATTGTTCTGTCTCTGCTATCGGCGAAGGAGGCACCGAGTATTATGGAAGAGTTGAAGCAATTTATGAACTTCTATTCTATGGTGAAAACCCACCGACCGTCGTAGTCTTCAAGTGTTATTGGTTTGAGCCGAGGGAGACTAGAAGGACTCATGAACATATATGACTAGTCGAAATCAACCAAAACACCCACTTAGATGTTCCCGATGTCTATATTACGGCTCAACAGGCGACACAAGTTTTCTATCTACCGTGGGCCTCCAAACTGATCCAAATCTCAAAGGTTGGGATGTCGTTTATGAAGTGCCACCACATTTTAGACCACCTACCCTCAATGAAGAGGATTACGAACCTCACATTAACCCAGACACATATGAAGGAGAATTCTTCCAAGAAACACATATGTCCAAGAAACGTTTCAAGAACCGCTCTACTTCACCCCAGAACATTGAAGTAGACAGCGACAGTGAATCCGTCTTAACCCCTGAGCCCAAACAGGAAGAGCCGGAAGAAGAAGAGGTTACTGCTGTGGATGACGTGTCACTTCTTGACCGATTACATAATGGTTCCCTTCCACATGTTCTTCCTGATAGTGATGATGATGATGATGCATTTATTGATGATAGTGATGATCATGATGCATTTATTGACCCCGAAGCATATATAGACGAGCACGATTGTTATTAGTTCATGTCAAGTATTCAACTATTACTATATATGAATTTTGAGTTCGTGTTAGGTATTCAATTTTTATTAGTCATGTTGGTATTTATGATGATGATACACTTAAATTATATACATTTTATTAGTCATGTTGGTATTTATGTTATAGTAATTTCATTTACTCTTTGTCATGACACGTGTTGAAAGATGGTGGGAAAGGGTCGAAAGCACTCCGCGGCTCCTTCTTCGTCGTCGGGTGGTGGGATGGGTACTTCCATTCCTGCCTCGCCTCTTCGAAGAGCGTTGCTCTCTACTCTGCATGGAGTGGCCGCTTCTTCGACTCTCGTGGCCCCCGTGAGAGGAGGTCGACCCCCCCGCGAAGCCGAGAGGTACTAAAGGTATTACTCATGTTGGTATTTATATTGTACTCATTTTGGTATTTATGTTGTACTCATGTTGGTATTTATGTTGTACTCATGTTGGTATTTATGTTGTAGGCATGTTGGTATTTATATACACTTTATTACTCATGTTGGTATTTATGTTGTACTAAAGGTACACGTGGCCGCGGGAGAGGTAGGGCGGTGGCTACCATGCCTTCCTCGCCGCCACCCCAAGCTGATCCACCTAAGCACATGACTTCTAGGGTGGATTCATCTGAGGTGGAGGCTACATGGTCTCCGGTTCACGAGCCTCAGGTCGACGAGCCTCAGGCCGACGAGACTTCGACCCACGAGACTCGTGTCCCAGAGGCTTCGTTCCAGGCGACTCCGGAGTAAAGCAGGGATGAGGATACGTCCCCAGAGACCCAGTGGGATACCTGGGCTGAGCCAAGTGGCCATGCTGATAGCGACGAGGAGCTGGGTGAGGGGCTACGGTCTACCAGCGTGGTAGTTTGGGGCTCCCGCTCGTGCCGGTGACCCGCGAGCAGAGGTGGTCGATTAAGCCAAATGGGGACAAGTAAGTTAATTTACTCTTATTTAACCTTTTGCCTTCACGTTTTCTCAAATATCTAATGTTTTGGCTTTAATTTGTCATACTGTAGGGGTTGGATTGTTGCCAAGGGTGTCCGCAAGCCCAACAACATCCTTGGTGTGCTTTGCCGTCAAAACTTCCCGGGGTTTGTTACGTTGCCCGGTCGAGAGCGAGAGGTAGGAATGACCTGGGAGCACTACTTGGGTGCCCCGGCCCCGCCGGAGGTGGAGATCGACAGTGTTTTGTGCCACACAAGGGCCGACATGGTGATCCGACAGTTCTGGGTCATTTCTCGTTTACACAATTATAAATCAACCATAGCTAGTTATTGTACTAATCGGTGTTGTCTCGTTTGCAGACCTACTACAGGTGTGAGGAGGGATACGAGGAGGACGCGGCAAAGGTTATCGAAACCGAATGTCGCCGCCTACTTCAAAACTTTCGGCACGAGGCTCGGGAGCAGGCTGTTCGAGACTACTATGCCTCGCAGCATATTAGGAAGGACAAGGTGAAGTGCCGCGATTCTAGGATGGAGAAGAAACATTACATGAAGGTAATTACATATTATTAAGGCTTTGTAGTTAGTTTCCTTGATTTGGTTCTTACACGCTCAAATTTGTCTTTATTAACTTAGGTGCCCCCAAGATGGTGTGTGGATAAGATGGACTGTTGGGAGGCCTTGGTGGATCAGTGGTGCTCCGAAATGTGGGAGGCCAGCCATAACAACACCAAGGAGAGGCGTTGCAAAATGGTTGGTGTGCCACACCATCAAGGGAGCATCAACTTAATCCAATTTGGCGAGAACTGGGTATGTGGTTTGCTTCATGCCTCATGCAATTCATTCTTAATGCTATCTTGATCCCTTTGCTAATACAATTTTGCTCTCTCTCTCTCTCTTTTAGGCGCGTCACAATAAGACGGAGGTGCCACAGATGTACGACATGTATGCGATGGCCCATACTTCCTCGTACAAGAAGGTCAAGGCATTCTCTGAGTCTGACCTCGAGCATCCAGAAAACTTCACCAAAATCTCCTCCCACCACAAGCTCGTGAAGTACAGAGATCACGGGAAGGCGAGGAAAGGGGAGTACTTTAACCCGAGCGAGGGGCCTATTGATCCAGAGCTGGTGATGATAGCTGGCAACGGGAGGCGCCATGGCTCAATCGCCATTGGAGACGGCCTTATACGTTGTCCTAGCACTCTCCGGCAGATAAAGGCACGCCAAACGAACTCCTGTCCTGAGATAACACCTCGTCCACGGCCAGTCGAGCTTGCCATCGAGGTTAGTTTAATGGACTCAACTATCTTTCCGCATTATGTTGTGCGTTGGAACCAATATGATTACAATGCTAACAATGAGTTGTATTGCAGGCTGCTATTCTGAAAGAGAGAGAGGCAATGCAGGTGGTTTTGGTGGAGAAGGATAAGGAGATGAAGGAGCTGGAGGAGAGGACGACTGCATTGGTGGAGGTGGAGAGGGCACGAAATGATGCGTCTAACAGGGCCATATACGAGCTCTTAGTGGTAAGTTTCTTCTTCATATTATTTCAAATCTTGCATTTTAATGTCCGTTTCATTAATAACTAAAAAGTTTGACTTGTGGAAACCAAATGTACAGTCTATGTGCGAGAAGACCGACCAAGTCCCTCCGTCGATGCCAGTCATTAACATGGTGGGGACGGTGAGTTTCATTTCAATGCAATGATCTTAAGAGTGTCATCATGCTAACGACACATTGCAAACGATGTTTGGTGCGGAATATCTCCCTAAACGCATCGCACGACCCTTCTACAGTGGAGCCTTCTCCAGGTGAAACAAGCCAGAGCCACCGTGCTTCAACGCCGTGATGACGATAATGGTATTGTTATCCTCCTTCTTTTTCTCTCCCTTCTTCTCTCCCTCCTTCTTTTCCTTTTTCTTCTCCTTCTTATTTTCTTCTTATTCTCATCTTCCTTCTCCTTCTCCTTCTCCTCCTCCTCCTCCTTCTTTTTCTTCTCCTTCTTCTTCTCTTCTTGCTTCTTCTCTTTCTTCTTCTACGTAGCTTATTTTCCCCAACATAGATACTTAGCTAACTGTCCTCAAAAATGACATAATTAGCTTAGTTAGGTAAAACATCATAAGAACCTTGGTTAGCTCATTAAAATGACTAATTTACCTCCAAAATGACATAATAAGCTCACAATGGCCTATTTAATAAAAATGACCTATACTTACCTAATTATCCTCCAAAATGACATAATTAGCTCCAAAAAGGCATAATTAGCTAATTTAGCTCGAAGAAGAGGACAAGAGGATAAGAAAGAGGAAAAATGAAAAGAAGGAAGAAGAAGAAGAAGAGAAGAAGAAGAGAATAAGGAGGAGAAGGAGAAGGAGCTAGCCCTCCATCTTCTTCTCTCCTCCTTCTTTTCCTTCTTCTCTTCTTCTTCTTGTCCTCTTCCTTCTCCTTCTCCTTCTCCTTCTCCTCCTTCTTGTTTTTCTTCTCCTTCTTCTTCTCTTCTTGCTTCTTCTCTTTCTTCTTCTACGTACCCCCACATAGACATACTTAGCTAATTGTCCTCCAAAATGACATAATTAGCTTAGTTAGGTAAAAACATCATAAGAACCTTGTCACACCCTGTTTTTCATCACAAGTATTTTATGTTGCAAAAATCAGAGCTTGTTAAAACTTTTTCAAATAATGTTGTGAGTGCAATGTCAGCCCTTGTATGAGTGAATGCTTGCTTGATTGATGACTCAAACCCATGAAAAACTTATTATTTTGCTCTCTTCAAAAACCCCTTTTCCTTTATATCAAGATCACCTTCATCATGTTGGGATACACTACTAGCTCATGAAGCCAAGTGGCACTTCCAACCAAAGTTGGTGATCTGATCCAAATATTATTTTCATTCATTAAAAACATTAATTGGTGATTTAAAATATTATTTTCCTATTTTATATTTATGTCTGTTTCTAAGGCCAGGAATGATATTTCCACAAGGAAAATTGCTTTCCTGCCTTAGAAAATTCTGAGTAAATTCATGGAAGCTCAGAAGGACATATATTTCCATATATAAGATTTTCGACCCTATTTTATATTAATATTATTTGAGTAAAACCCTGAAAACCATTTCTGTCTCTTTTAGCTTTTTGAGATGTTTCCAAAGGAAATGATCTCAATAAATTCCCATAAAACTACAGGAGCCCTCCCAAGCCATATTAGGTGCTCACATAAAATCTCACCTTGGTCCAAGGTGGGGAAGTGCACCTAATGAGCCCAAAACCCTCTCTGTCCAGAGAAGAGTTGGAACAACTCTACATTGCAAAGTTTCTCCAATGGAGCTGAAACTTTGCACAGGTGTTTGACACCCCAAATGAGGACTCCACACCAAAGATGGGATTTGTGAGACTCTGATTGGTCACACTTCCTTTGTAAAGGACAGTACTGGTCATTTTGAGGCATTTTCAAGTTTACAAAGCTAAACTTGTCCAATGGAGCTGAAATTTGGTGAAACCCCATGTTTTTACCCCAAGAACAAACCTGTTAAGTTTCACTTCCAGTGGTGGAGTGGAAGCACCCCAAATCACTGTTGAACACCTACTGACAGGAAGGTAAAAACCCTCCTAGCCACTGTTTTACCCAATGTCAAAGCCCCAAACTTAGTGAGTTAGAGCCCCAGAACACCATGAGCACCCAGTCAACCAGCCCCTCCCCAACTCCAAGCACTAGTGACAAGATCTTCAATTTGAACCACAGGCCAGTACTGGCAACACTGGTGTTCCTTGCCTCCTTTGACCAGCTCGTGCTCCCACTAACACACAATGACTAGGCACACTCCCAGCAACACTCAGGACATGGAGGACACGTCCAAAGGGCCCCCAGAGCGCGCCAGCATGCCGTGGCATGCCAAAACCGCGCTCTGGACGCGCTACAGAGAACCTCTAGCAAGGGGATGTCGCCCCGGCCAGTTCCAACCCCCCCAGTAATGTCCAAACGCTCCCCCGACACCCACTGTGTGCAAAGCTACCATCAAGGACCCCCTCTCCTCGCGCAAGAGCTCAGGCGACGCGTGCCCGCGCGCGCCCGACGCGGCCAAGCATGCACAGTCGCTGCGGCTCGACCCCACTCGCTTTCCCTCTACGGCCGATGCACCAGGAGGTCCTAAACCACGTCCCGAACCCGTGGTTTCGCGACCAGCACCTCACTGTGCTCGCACGCACGCCACGGTGAGTCACCGGCGGGCCCGAGTCGGCACACCGCCGCTGGCCTATAAATAGGTCCCCCCGGCACCCCAGCACCCACCAGGCAGCTTCAACACAACCACTAGACTCCCCCTAGCCTCCCAATCGAGCTCGCAGAGCCCTGGTGCTCGAGATCGACCGAGGCCCCTCCGCCTCGGAGCTCCGGTCGATCTCCGGCTACACGCCGGCTCCTGCGCCGCCTGACCTCCCATTGCACTCCCCTTGATGCCAGGATCATTTCCCCCAACTTTCCCGAGCGAATCCGTGCCCCTAGCCACTAGGTCGACGCCAACCCGAAACCTTTCCGCCACGATCACCTCGTCGCCGGTGACCCAGGCCACCTTCGGTGACGTCCCGACCACGAGCAGGTAGGCGGAGGAACGAGGGACCCATTCCCGCTCCTAGTTTGGCCTGAGGGCAACGGTAGCCTCGCCGACGTCCGTCTCCACCTCTCTGGCCGGAGGTAGGAGAAGGACCCGACAGGTGGAGCCCATCTGTCGATGTCCATGGGCAAACAGCGCGCGCAGCCGTTGACACTGACCCGAGGGGCCCGCAGGTCAGGTTTGAACCTGGCCCGCGCGCGCCTGGTGGCCGGTCTGCTGGCTGGGCCGACTGGGTCTCCCCCCTGGCCTTTTTCTTTTATTTTTAACCTGCAGCTTAAATGTTTTTTATAAAAATATTTAGCCAGTAGAAAAATATGATTCTTCCACCAACAATTTTCTAAAAATGTGTAGTAATTGATTATGTAGAGTTTGACATTTATAAAAAACAGAATCTGTTTTGGTATAATAAAATGATATTAAAAGCATTTGTTTGCTCCTGTTTGCTTTTAAATAAATATGCTTAGCTAATAAAAACCATAGGAAACATTTTCCAAAATAATAAACTGAATTTATTCAAGCTTTGCAACATTTTTAAAAGCACCTTGTGATCTGTTTTGGTGTGAGCTATTATTTATTTATTCCTTTCTCGACGGTAGAGTTACCGAGTGACGGAGGATCCGGAGCGGAAGACCTCGCAGACCCCGGATACCTAGCTGACCAAGGCAAGCAGCTCTTTGACCATGACTTGAGCACAAACATTGTTGCATGCTAGTATAGTTGGTATTCTCCCGTTGCATGTGATCACGATGCCGGTTCATCATTGTGGTGATGGTACCGAAGGCTTCTTCGAAGCACCTGCATGGTAGTGATGTTATTCATATGGCTCCTCGGAGCACAAGCATGATGAGCTTGACCCTACCATCTACGAGGATCATGCTACTGTCATGCTGACTAGTAAAGCAAGATCATTGCACCGAGCTTGACCCTACCCCTTGAGGGTCATGTTATTACCATGTTGACAAGTAAAGATAGAGCATATTATCATGAGCATGATGGTGAGTTAAAATCAAAGAGTTTATGAAAACCCCGTTGGGTGCCACTAATGCCCGAGGGTGATGGTGAGTTGGTGATCACTTTTGGTGAAGTGATGCACCGGTGTTTTCTGTGAGTATGGTTTCGGAAATGGGATTAGATTTATGATGTGTCGACCGTCCCAACCTTACCAGTACGACCACGATACCCCTTTATGGGACGGGGCTTTGTTGATTACTCTGGTCGGTACTAGCAAAGAGCCACATTACTAGTGGCGGGAGTGATCGGTGTCACTCTCGTGATGGGGTCGTGCCAGGTAGGACGACTATGCCATTATTATGAGTTCCAGGCACACCGTTGGTCCCCGCATGGTTGATATTGTCCAGAGTCGGTGCTCGTAAGACGTACAACATGTGGGCTGGGTACCAATCGAGTGGACCTCTTTGTCTAGTATCGTCAGGGGAAAGATGATGCTCGGGTACTTACCTCGGGTATATGTGATATACCGCGAGTCGTGCATGACACGAAAGTTTCCCGTTTCTCGTGGGTCCAGCGTACTACCTCTGCAGAGTGTCAAACTATTCGAATAGCCGTGTCCACGGTCAAGGACAGTTGGGTGGTGCTGCTTAAACTACGTCCAGCGTTTCCGCATAAACCAGGTGTGAGTGAGTGTGTGTGGTGTTAAAAATGTATTGTTATGATAATCACAATAATATGACCAAGTTCGGTGACTTGGCATATAGGGTAAACCCGGATGGTTTAACCCTTAGCTGATACATTGAGGTTATGACAAGTTAGATGACTTGGCATATAGGGTGAACCCGAATGGTTCAGCCCTTAGCAGATATGTTGATATCTGTAACCTGTTCTTCAAAAGTAATTCTTTAACTTGATGCATATCTATGATCATTCCACCGAGATGAGTTATACTAAAGATGCATGATATTGTTATCCATCATTTTCGTCGTTCATATCATTGGCTGTTTGCGAGTACATTCAAAGTACTCATTGGCTTGCCACTGGTTATATTATTGACCAGACATGGAAGGACCAGAGTTTGGCGACGAGTACGCCGTCGAAGACGAACCTGCGATCTAGGATGCTTGCAAGTCAGAATGCCTGTCGGTGTAGGCTTGATGGCATGGGCACCGCTTAGCCCTTACGAGTTTCCGCTACTCGATGTATCTGTTTAATTTGTCTTTAGGCCTCGCTCTTGAACCCGACCTTCTGGTCGTTTGATGTAATAATTTCGGTACTTGGATGTAAGACTCTATTATCCAGTATCTGTGTTCAGTGAACATTGATCCTTGGGGTCACTGGGCACGGCGAACTCGACTTGCTAGTCGGGGTCCCCACAGAACTGGTATCACAGCCATCCTGACTATAGGAAGCCTTAGATAGTATGGACGTTAGCCGAGAACGTTAGAACGCCAGCCTTGCACAAACTTTTGCACATACAACCTTCTGACCTCTCTCCTATGCCTTGTAGATGGCTGCCGTACCTGAGACGCTTCTGGAGACCGGCTTTCCACTACTCCTGGTGGATTGTCTCGAGAAGTGCCACGTACGTCGCATGCCTATCTTCCTCTACCACGAGCACTGGGTCAACACCGACACTAAGGAATATCACGTGGACCTGATAGTGAAGGCTAATGACTCCCCGTCTAGTTGGTTCTTCGAAGGACCACAGATGGGAGAGCTGATGTTGGCAGTGGAGACGGCCGCACGAGAGGCGCTCATGCGTCTCCGCAGCATCCTCCCTGAGATGGCTAATGAGCCTGTCACTCATCACCTACCTTTCATTAAGGAAGGAGTGAATGGGAGTTGGACACTCACCCCAGCCATGGAGGATGGGATGCCATTAAGGTTTCAGACCTACTTCAGCCTCTCGTCGGACACCCTGACGCACTTCCTGGTTAAGGAGTCAGTCAAGCTTCGCCAAGAGCTGCACCTAGTCAAGGGCCTGCTCCACACTGAGAAGATGCAGAATCGCAAAGTAAAGAAGGCAGGCACACCTGAAGGGAGGACAGCTGTTGCTACTAGGGGTGGTGTGTTACCCATCCAGGCAGTCCCTCTTCGGAGTCGCCGTCTGACAGCGGAAGAATACACTGAGATCTTCGCCGCCTCGCCTAAGAGATGCCGTGATGTGCGGATTCTTTCTTCCACTCCTATAAAGGAAGAAGATGTTGATGAAGACGAGGACGAAGATGAGGATCCTATTGAATCCGCCTTTGAGACTGAGCAGTCCGCCGCGTAGGATTTAGCGTAGGCAATTAGGAGTACCCCGAGCATAGGGTATCCATGTATCCGTTTCTAATTTACGTATGTGTGCATGATGTAAGTCACCTATTGCCTTAGGCAGCCTGTAAGTGACTACATCACCTAGTTTTTATGAATGCAATTTCCGTTTGTCAAAAACTGGGTTTTGAAAACTCGGCACTTGCACGTATTGGACCCCCTCTTACTAGGAACGAATCCTTGTATTCCCGAGGAAGGTGGCATTTTGACCTGTCTATTTCTATGACAGGATGGTGAACGCAACCCGCAACAGCACCTTCGGCAACCCCGGCGCCGGCTCCTCAGGGACGCCCCAGGGAACCGAAGGAGAAGCTCACGCTGGAGGTCACCACGAGCAGCCTAGAGACCTTCCGCCACCACCTCCTCCTGAGAACTTGACGATGGCTCAGTTCCTTCAAGCTCTTCAGGAGGAGCGTCAAGCCAGCAATGCCGCTATTCAGCAGCTGACTCAAGTCCTGGTGGACAACCCGCCGCGGAATGGGAATGGCGGTGGCCGCTCTACTCTTCGTGAGTTCATGCGGACTACGCCCCCCATATTCACGGAGACGACTGAACCACTGGACGCCGATGACTGGATCCGCACCATTGAAGACCTCCTTGCGCTGGTCAAGTGCACCGACGATCATGAGAAGGTCCTTTATGCTTCTCACTGTCTCGGAGGCACCGCCAGGGCATGGTGGGATGGATTTCAGATCATGCGGATAGGGCAAGTCATCACTTGGGTGATGTTCAAGGAAGGATTTCGCGCATCTCACGTTCCACCTGGACTGATGACCATTAAGAAGCGGGAATTCTGAGCCTTGAGGCAGGGCAGTGGAACTGTTAAGGAGTACCTGCAAAAGTTTAACCTCTTGTCGAGGTACACGCCCGAAGATGTTAACACTGAGGCCGCTAAGGTGGAACGCTTCATGGAAGGGTTACAACAGTCCCTGCAATACTAGCTGGTGGTTTGCGACTGCCAACTTTCAGCGAGTTGGTTAACAAGGCGCTTATGCTGGAAGACAAGCGTCGTGCAATGGACGACACCCGCAAACGCAAACTGATAGGCAGTGGAGGACCCAGTAGCGCAAGACCAAGACCATGGCAGTCAGCACCTGCAAGACCCAACTTTCAGCAGCAGCAGTACAAGCACCCGGTGTTCCGCTAGAATTATCAGCCTCAGCAGCAAGCCAAGACAGTAGTCCACCCGCCGAACAACGGTGGAGTCATGACCAACCCTCTGGGGCAGGTCACCTGCTTTGGGTGTGGTTAGACCGGGCACTATTCCAGGCAGTGCCCCAACAAGATGCCCGACGCACCGCGTCCCAATGCACCCAACCCCGGTCAAGGTGCACCAGGAAGGAACCAGCCCCCCCCGCAACCAGCAGTTCAATGGCAGGGGCCGGATCAATCACATCACTGCAGAAGAGGCGCAGGAAGACCCGGACTACATTCTGGGTACGTTCCTCGTCAACTCAACTCCAGCAACAGTGTTGTTTGATTGTGGTGCCTCGCATTCTTTTGTTACTCAAAGGTTTGCGGAGAAGTGTGGTTTAAAACCCACTCTACTCCGTGGACAGATGGCAATTCAAACCCCGGGAGCAGTATTGAGGACCAACCTAGGGTGTAGAAGGGTCGAGATAGTTATCAATGGAACGAGTTTCTTGGCAGACCTCATTGTGCTTAAATCGCAAGGTGTAGAAGTAATCATCGGCATGGATTGGTTGGCCAAGCACCAGAGTCTTTTGGACTGTGCCAACAGGGCCATTACCATGACAAGCAACCAAGGGGTCAAGGTCAAGTTTGTCTCCAAGCCAGTATCGGCTCAAGTGCCTCGAGTCAACAGTCTATTCGAGGTAGAGCTTGATCAAGTGCGTGTAGTCTGTGAATACCCGGACGTCTTTCCTGACGAGCTACCCAGAATGCCTCCCGACCGAGACATCGAGTTCATCATCGAGCTCACGCCCGGATCAAGGCCTATATATAAAAAGCCTTACAGGATGGGTTCCGAAGAGCTGGCAGAGCTGAAGAAGCAGCTGGATGAGCAACTCAGGAAAGGGTTCATCCGTCCGAGTGCATCACCTTGGGGGATCACCTGTTCTATTTGTTTCAAAGAAGGATGGTACCATTCGACTCTGCGTCGATTACCGTTCTCTTAATGAAGTCACAATTAAGAACAAGTACCCGCTCCCCAAGATCGAAGACCTGTTTGACCAGTTAAACGGGGCCAGAGTATTTTCCAAGATCGATCTTCGATCAGGAAATTACCAGTTGAAGATTCGAACCGAAGATATACCCAAGACTGCATTCGTGACCCGATACGGTCGATATGAATGCACTGTCATGCCCTTCGGTTTGACAAATGCCCCAGCCTACTTCATGTACCTCATGAACAAGGTCTTCATGGAATATTTGGACAAGTTTGTCGTCGTGTTCATCGATGACATATTAATCTTCTCCAAGTCCGAAGAGGAGCATGAGCAACACCTGAGGTTAGTTTTGGGAAAGCTTCGAGAGCACCAGCTTTATGCCAAATTCAGCAAGTGTCAGTTCTGGCTGAACGAAGTTGGATTTCTGGGTCATACCTTGACGGCAAGCGGTTTGGCCATAGATCAGTCTAAGATTACTACAGTGACCAACTGGGAATCACCAAAGGACGTGAAGGATGTCAGGAGTTTCCTCGGGCTCGCGGGATACTACCGCAAGTTTGTAGAAGGTTTCTCCAGCATCGCTCGACCTATGACTCAGCTCTTGAAGAAGGGCCGAAAGTTCGAGTGGACACCGTTGTGTGAAGCAAGTTTCCAGGAGTTGAAGAAGAGGCTAACTACCGCCCCGGTATTGGCTACCCCAGACATCAGCAAGGAATTTGTAATATATTGTGATGCCTCTGGAACCGGGCTCGGTGGAGTCCTGATGCAAGATGACAGGGTTGTGGCGTACTTGTCACGGCAACTGCGACCGCATGAGGAGAATTACGCCACCCATGATCTCGAGCTAGCAGTTGTAGTGCATGCTCTGAAGACGTGGCGACATTACCTTCTGGGGAAGCGATGTGAGATATATACAGACCACAAAAGTCTGAAATATATCTTCACTCAAAGGGAGATGAATATGAGGCAGCGGAGATAGCTTGAGTTAATCAAGGATTACGACCTCAGCATTCAATATCATCCCGGCAAGGCGAACGTGGTAGCCGATGCCTTAAGCCAGAAGGCAGGCTCCTTGAACGTCATGCTCAAGGAAAGGTTACCCGTCTTGTATGAAGAGATGGAGAGCTTCGGGCTTGAGATAGTCGAACCAGGATACCTAGCCAACCTCGAAGTCAAGCCTACTCTGGCAGATGACATCAAGGAAGCCCAGAAGGGACACAAGAGTATCGAAGGCCTCAAGAGGAAGGTGCGAGAAGGCAAAGCCCCAGGATTCTCGATTGATGAGCAAGGAGTATTGTGGTACGGGAAGCGCTTATGCGTACCTAACAAGGCCGAACTTAAGGACTTGACCCTGCAAGAGGCTCATGACACACCGTACTCTATCCATCCAGGTGGTACTAAGATGTACCAAGACCTCCGAGAACGATTCTGGTGGCATGGCATGAAGAGGGAAATTGGCTCCTATGTCGCTAAATGCGATGTATGCCAGCGAGTCAAGGCTGAACACCAGCGACCTGCTGGATTGCTGCAACCTCTTCAAGTGCCGGAATGGAAGTGCGATAAAGTCGGCATGGACTTCATCACCGGGTTGCCCCGGTCAAATAAGGGTCATAACTCCATTTGGGTCATAGTCGATCATTTGACCAAGGTGGCCCATTTCATCCCCGTTAACACCACCTACGATGGCAGCCAGCTGGCCAGTCTCTACATTCATCGAGTGGTGAGTCTCCATGGAGTTCCCAAGGAGATCGTGTCCGACCGCGGCACGCAATTCACCTCAAGATTCTGGAAGAAGTTTCAAGAAGCTCTCGGAACCAAACTCTCCTTCAGTACGGCTTTCCACCCGCAAACGGGCGGACAGACCGAGAGGGTAAACCAGATACTTGAGGACATGCTCCGCGCCTGTGTTTTGGCTCATGGTGCCAAGTGGGAAGATTGTCTGCCATTTGCTGAGTTTTCTTACAACAACAGCTACCAGTCCAGTCTTCAGATGGCCCCATTCGAAGCGTTATATGGGTGGAAGTGCCGCACCCCGCTCAATTGGTCCAAAACCGGTGAAGGATTAGTTTTCGGACCAGAAGCACTGCAAGAAGCAGGGGACAAGGTTCAGCTTGTCCGAGAGAACTTGGAGGCAGCTAAGTCAAGGCAGAAGAGCTATGCGGACCCTCGCCACAGAGATGTGGAGTTTGTTCCCGGAGACCAGGTGTACTTGCGAGTCACGCCTCTCAAGGGGACCAAGCGTTTCCACGTCAAGGGGAAGCTAGCTCCCAGGTTCATTGGACCCTTCAAGATCACGGCAAGGCGCGGGGAAGTAGCTTACCAGTTGGAGCTACCTCCTGAGCTTTCGGGTGTGCACAACGTGTTTCACGTGTCACAGCTCCGGAAGTGTTTACAAGTGCCGAACCGTCCCGATCTTTACAAGGACATTGATCATCAATCTATTGACCTTCAACCGGACCTTACCTACCGCGAGAAACCGATCCGCATTTTGGATGAAGCCGAACGTTGCACCAGAAGCCGCACCATCAAGTTTTTCAAGGTTCAGTGGAGCAACCATACCGAAGCAGAAGCCACGTGGGAACGTGAAGACTATTTCCGATCAGAATTTCCCGAGCTATTTAACGCTTAGCTTAGGAATCTCGGGGACGAGATTCTTGTAAGAGGGATAGGTCTGTCACACCCTGTTTTTCATCACAAGTATTTTATGTTGCAAAAATCAGAGCTTGTTTTTTTTTCAAATAATGTTGTGAGTGCAATGTCAGCCCTTGTATGAGTGAATGCTTGCTTGATTGATGAATCAAACCCATGAAAAACTTATTATTTTGCTCTCTTCAAAAACCCTTTTTCCTTTATATCAAGATCACCTTCATCATGTTGGGATACACTACTAGCTCATGAAGCCAAGTGGCACTTCCAACCAAAGTTGGTGATCTGATCCAAATATTATTTTCATTCATTAAATACATTAATTGGTGATTTAAAATATTATTTTCCTATTTTATATTTATGTCTGTTTCTAAGGCCAGGAATGATATTTCCACAAGGAAAATTGCTTTCCTGCCTTAGAAAATTCTGAGTAAATTCATGGAAGCTCAGAAGGACATATATTTCCATATATAAGATTTTCGACCCTATTTTATATTAATATTATTTGAGTAAAACCCCGAAAACCATTTCTGTCTGTTTTAGCTTTTTGAGATGTTTCCAAAGGAAATGATCTCAATAAATTCCCATAAAACTACAGGAGCCCTCCCAAGCCATATTAGGTGCTCACATAAAATCTCACCTTGATCCAAGGTGGGGAAGTGCACCTAATGAGCCCAAAACCCTCTCTGTCCAGAGAAGAGTTGGAACAACTCTACATTGCAAAGTTTCTCCAATGGAGCTAAAACTTTGCACAGGTGTTTGACACCCCAAATGTGGACTCCACACCAAAGATGGGATTTGTGAGACTCTGATTGGCCACACTTCCTTTGTAAAGGACAGTACTGGTCATTTTGAGGCATTTTCAAGTTTACAAAGCTAAACTTGTTCAATGGAGCTCAAATTTGGTGAAACCCCATGTTTTTACCCCAAGAACAAACCTGTTAAGTTTCACTTCCAGTGGTGGAGTAGAAGCACCCCAAATCACTGTCGAACACCTACTAACAGGAAGGTAAAACCCCTCCCAGCCACTGTTTTACCCAATGTCAAAGCCCCAAACTTGGTGAGTTAGAGCCCCAGAACACCCTGAGCACCCAGTCAACCAGCCCCTCCCCAACTCCAAGCACTAGTGACAAGATCTTCAATTTGAACCACAGGCCAGTACTAGCAACACTGGTGTTCCTTGCCTCCTTTGACCAGCTTGTGCTCCCACTAACACAGAACGGCTAGGCACACTCCCAGCAACACTCAGGACATGGAGCACACGTCCAAAGGGCCCCAGAGCGCGCCAGCATGCCGTGGCATGCCAAAACCACGCTTTGGACGCGCTACAGAGAACCTCCAGCAAGGGGACGTCGCCCCAGCCAGTTCCAACCCCCTAGTAATGTCCAAACGCTCCCTCGACACCCACTCTGTGCAAAGCTACCATCAGGGCCCCCCTCTCCTCGCGCAAGAGCTCGGGCGACGCGTGCCCGCGCGCGCCCGACGCGGCCGAGCATGCACGGTCGCTGCGGCTCGACCCCACTCGCTTTCCCTCTGCGGCTGGGCCGACTGGGTCTCCCCCTGGCCTTTTTCTTTTATTTTTAACCTGCAGCTTAAATGATTTTTATAAAAATATTTAGCCAGTAGAAAAATATGATTCTTCCACCAACAATTTTCTAAAAATGTGTAGTAATTGATTCTGTAGAGTTTGACATTTATCAAAAACAGAATTTGTTTTGGTATAATAAAATGATATTAAAAGCATTTGTTTGCTCCTGTTTGCTTTTAAATAAATATGCTTAGCTAATAAAAACCATAGGAAACATTTTCCAAAATAATAAACTGAATTTATTCAAGCTTTGCAACATTTTTAAAAGCACCTTGTGATCTGTTTTGGTGTGAGCTATTATTTATTTATTCCTTTCTTGACGGTAGAGTTACCGAGTGACGGAGGATCCGGAGCGGAAGACCTCGAAGTACTCGGATACCTAGGTGACCAAGGCAAGCACCCTTTGACCATGACTTGAGCACAAACATTGTTGCATGCTAGTATAGTTGGTATTCTCCCGTTACATGTGATCACGATGCCGGTTCATCATTGTGGTGATGGTACCGAAGGCTTCTTTGAAGCACCTGCATGGTAGTGATGTTATTCATATGGCTCCTCGGAGCACAAGCATGATGAGCTTGACCCTACCATCTACGAGGATCATGCTATTGTCATGCTGACTAGTAGAGCAAGATCATTGCACTGAGCTTGACCCTACCCCTTGAGGGTCATGTTATTACGATGTTGACAAGTAAAGATAGAGCATATTATCATGAGCATGATGGTGAGTTAAAATCAAAGAGTTTATGAAAACCCCGTCGGGTGCCACTAATGCCCGAGGGTGATGATGAGTTGGTGATCACTTTTGGTGAAGTGATGCACCGGTGTTTTGTGTGAGTATGGTTTCGGAAATGGGATTAGATTTATGACGTGTCGACCGTCCCAACCTTACCAGTACGACCACGATACCCCTTTATGGGACAGGGCTTTGTTGATTACTCTGGTCGGTACTAGCAAAGAGCCACATTACTAGTGGCACGAGTGATCGGTGTCACTCTCGTGATGGGGTCGTGCCAGGTAGGACGACTATGCCATTATTATGAGTTCCAGGCACACCGTTGGTCCCCGCATGGTTGATACTGTCCAGAGTCGGTGCTCGTAGGACGTACAACATGTGGGCTGGGTACCAATCGAGTGGACCTCTTTGTCTAGTATCGTCATGGGAAAGATGATGCTCGGGTACTTACCTCGGGTATATGTGATATACCGCGAGTCGTGGATGACACGGAAGTTTCCTGTTTCTCGTGGGTCCAGTGTACTACCTCTGCAGAGTGTCAAACTATTCGAATAGCCGTGTCGACGGTCAAGGACAGTTGGGTGGTGGTGCTTAAACTACGTCCAGCGTTTCCGCATAAACTAAGTGTGAGTGAGTGTGTGTGGTGTTAAAAAGGTGTTTTCATGATAATTACAATAATATGACCAAGTTCGGTGACTTGGCATATAGGGTAAACTCGGATGGTTTAACCCTCAGCTGATACATTGAGGTTATGACAAGTTAGATGACTTGGCATATAGGGTGAACCCGAGTGGTTCAACCCTTAGCAGATATGTTGATATCTGTAACCTGTTCTTCAAAAGTAATTCTTTAACTTGATGCATATCTATGATCATTCCACCTAGATGAGTTATACTAAAGATGCATGATATTGTTATCCATCATTTTTGTCGTTCATATCATGGGCTGTTTGCGAGTACATTCAAAGTACTCATTGGCTTGCCACTGGTTATATTATTGACCAGACATGGAAGGACCGGAGTTTGGCGACGAGTACGCCGTCGGAGACGAACCTGCGATCTAGGACGCTTCCAAGTCAGAATGCCTGTCGGTGTAGGCTTGATGGCATGGGCACCACTTAGCCCTTACGAGTTTCCGCTACTCGATGTATCTGTTTAATTTGGCTTTAGGCCTCGCTCTTGAACCCGACCTTCTGGTCGTTTGATGTAATAATTTCGGTACTTGGATGTAAGACTCTATTATTCAGTATCTGTGTTCAGTGAACATTGATCCTTGGGGTCACTGGGCACGGCGAACTCGACTTGCTAGTCGGGGTCCCCACAAACCTTGGTTAGGTCATTAAAATGACTAATTTAGCTCCAAAATGACATAATAAGCTCATAATGGCCTATTTAATAAAAAATGACCTATAATTACCTAATTATCCTCCAAAATGACATAATTAGCTCCAAAAAGGCATAATTAGCTAATTTAGCTCGAAGAAGAGGACAAGAGGAGAAGAAAGAGGAAAAATGAAAAGAAGGAAGAAGAAGAAGAGAAGAAGAAGGAGTAGGAGCTAGCTCTCCTTCTTCTTCTCTCCTCCTTCTGCTCCTTCTTCTTCTCCTTCTTCTTTTCTTCTTCTTCTCCTCTTCCTTCTCCTTCTCCTTCTCCTTCTCCTCCTCCTCCTTTTTCTTTTACTTCTCCTTCTTCTTCTCTTCTTGCTTCTTCTCTATCTCTTCTTCTACGTAGCTTAGACTCATCCAACAAAGACTAAATTGGCTAATTATCCTACAAAATTACATACTTAGCTTAGTTAGGTAAAAACATCATAATTAGCCATTAAAATGACTAATTTAGCTCCAAAATGAAATAATAAGCTCAAAATGGCATAAGAACCTTGGTTAGCTCATGAATATTATATACTTAGCTTGGCTTCCACCTAAATGACATAATTAGCCAATTTAGCTCCAAAATGCGTTAATAATCATAGTTGGCTCCAAAATAGCATATTTTACCCACGTTAGCTCTAGAATGGCCTATACTTAGCTTGGCTTCCACCTAAATGACATAATTAGCTTAGTTAGCTCCAAAATGGCCTATTTAATAAAAAATGACCTATACTTAGCTAATTATCCTCCAAAATGACATAATTAGCTCCAAAAAGGCATAATTAGATAATTTAGCCCAAAGAAGAGGACAAGAGGAGAAGAAATAGGAAAAATGAAAAGAAGGAAGAAGAAGAATAGAAGAAGAAGAGAAGAAGAAGGAGAAGGAGAAGGAGAAGGAGGAAGAAGAAGGAGAAGGAGGAGAGAAGCTCCTTCTCCTTCTTCTCCTTCTTCTTCTCCTTCTTCTTGTCCTTCTTCTTTTCTTCTTCTTCTCCTCTTCCTTCTCCTTCTCCTCCTCATTCTCCTCCTCCTCCTCATCCTCCTCCTTCTTCTTTTTCTTCTTGCTTCTTCTCTTCTTGCTTCTTCTCTTTCTTCTTCTACGTAGCTTATTTTCCCCAACAAAGACATACTTAGCTAATTATCCTCCAAAATGACATAATTAGCTTAGTTAGGTAAAAACATCATAAGAACCTTGGTTAGCTCATTAAAATGACTAATTTAGCTCCAAAGTAACATAATAAGGTCAAAATGGATTAATAATCATAGTTGGCTACAAAATGACATATTTTATCCAAGTTAGCTCTAGAATGACCTATACTTAGCTAAGTTCTCTCCTAAATGACATAATAATGCTATGTAGCTCCAAGATGACCTATTCCACCTAACTTAGCTATTAAATGGCCTATACTTAGCTAAGTTCTCTCCGAAATAACCTATACTTCTCTTCTTCATCTAGTATTCTTCTTCTAACTTTCTTATTTGTCATTTTGCAGATTACATTCACTTCACGGGAAGCTTGGATTGTATTGATGGAATGCTTGAATATGGTTTCTTGTACCATGGCTTCACGGAAGCTTGTATTGAAACTATTGTAGTATATGGATATATATGAAACTTTGTATATGCATGGATGAAACTGGTGTAATATATGGTTTGGTACGGATGCAACTTGCATAATATGTATGTACTATGGATGAAAGTTATTTTAATATGGTTATGAGTATGGAAAAAAAATTATTTCTGTCAAATATATATATATCCTGATTATTGTGAAAATTGCTGAATATAATAGAAAATAAAATAAACAGGGGCTGTTTTGAGCCTTTGTCGTCCGCCCACCGACGACAAAGGCCATAGGGCAGACGACAAAGGGGGGAGGGGCTGGGTGCAAAGGTGGAGGGGCTGGGTGCAAAGGTGGAGGGGGAGAGGGGCTGGGTGCCCCCTTTGTCGTCGACCGCAAACATGGCTGACGGCAAAGGGAGGAGGGCAGATGGCAAAGGGAGGAGGGCTGACGACAAAGGTGGGAGGGAGAGAGGGGCTCGGTGCCCCCCTTTGCCGTCGGCCTCAAACATGGCTGACGGCAAAGAGGGTAGGGCAGACGACAAAGAGGAGAAGCCTGCCGTTAGCACTTGACGGGAGTGTCTGTGGATCTGCCGTCCCATTTTATTTGCTGTCTGCCCCCTCATGGCAAAGATTCATTGCCGTTCGCCTTACAAAAGCAGACGACAAATAACATCTTCACCGGATATTTTTTGCCGTCTAGTTTGCCGTCAGCTGACGGACGGCAAAGCCTTTGCCGTCCGGGGTTCCCCCCTTTGTCGTCATCCATGGCAGACGACAAATTCTCAGATTCCTGTAGTGAATGGAAAATTGTATAGGTGCACTAGTTCGGCGAAGAGATGATGATACAAGTGTAGTACGGATAGTAGATATAGGTTTTTGTGATATGAAAATATAAAAACAGGAAGGTTGCAAGTGTAAAAGAGCGAGCAAAACATTGTATAAATGCTTGGTAATAAGGCCTAGGGTTCATACTTTCACTAGTGCAATCTCTCAACAATGCTAACACAATAGAATCATATGATCATCCCTCAACGTGCAACAAAGAATCACTCCAAAGTTCCTATCTAGCAAAGAACAATAAGATGAAATTAGTGTAGGTAGTAGAACCACCTCAAAGTTATTCTTTCTCATCAATCTTGTGAGATATTCCTATAAGTGTCACAAACAACCCTAGAGTTCGTACTAGAATAACACCCATGATACATATCAATCAACCCTAATGTCACCTAGATACTCCAATGTCACCTCAAGTATCCATGGGTAAATTATGCGACATGCAGCAAACAATTTTAGATCTATAATATTCAATCCGACACAAAGAACTTCAAGGAGCACCCCAAGATTTCTGTCGAAGAACATAGTATGAAAACGTGCAATCAACCCCTATGCATAAATCCCTGAGGTCACCGGAATCCGCAAATTGATGCCATAACATATATCAAGTGAATCACTTAAATACCCTAATGTCACTATGGGTATCCGCATGCAAGACATACATCAAGTGTTCTCAAACCAAAATATTCAATCCAACATAACGAGATCTTAAAGGGAAAGATTCAATTCATCACAACAAAGTAGCAAGGGAATGACGTCATATGATCCAACTAGATTAACAAATCTTGTGATACATCAAGAACACGACAGAGAGAGGGAGAGAGATTGAACACATAGCTAGTGGTACATACCCTCAGCCTCAAGGGTGAGCTACTCCCTCCTCGTCATGGCCTCCGCCAGGATGATGAAGATGGCCACCGGAGATGATTTCCCCTCTCCGACGGGGTACTGGAATGGCTCCAGATGGGTTTTTCGTCGATACAGAGAGTTGTGGTGGCGGAACGGAAGTTCTTTCTTTATTTCTAGGGTTTTTGGTATGTATAGGATTTTTCAGCGTTGTAATCACGCCAAACGGAGCCACATGGGCCCCACAAGCCATTAGGGCGCAGCCTAGGGGTGCGCCCTCTTGGATTGTGGCCCATAGGTGGATCCTCTATGGTGGTTGTTCGCTCCAATATTTATTATTTCCTCTAGATAAAATTATAAAAAAATTGGCTGATTCCGAGAACTTCCATTTTCTGCACAAAAACAACACCATGGTAATTCTCGTTAAAACTGCGTTAGTCCGGGTTAGTTCTAAATAAATCACAAAAAGTGCATCATAGCATATAAAATATCGTAAGCATAGGTGAATATGGCATGAATACTTCATAAATTATCGATACATTGGAGACGTATCAGCATCCCGAAGCTCAATTCCTACTCGTCCTCGAGTAGGTAAATGATAAAGAAATAATTTATGAAGTGTGAATGCTAGCATAGTATATAAGTTTGATCAATGATAATTCCAATCACTTTTCTAGCATCATAACCAGTAAGTTTTTCATGAAAATAATCATGGTTGAGTAGCAATCAATTCACATGTCATGGTTCAAACAATGCATTCTCTTGAAACTCAACATCATATGTTCTTAGTCATCAAGCAATTTCAATGCATCATCAAGTCTAAGTAAGAGCTCCACAGACCCAATTATCATATAGTCTTCCATGATTGATAATACTCAAAGCATATTTTTAGGAAAAATAATATCCATTGAACACAAAGAAAGATAGGGGCTTAATGTTTTGCCTCCCAACATATTTATCACAAAGATAATTGTCAACAATAATGAATCATGATCAAATATATTTGAAGGGATATATATGTTTGGATATTCCCCCACCACATGGTGCTTGCCAACTACTCCCTCCTGTTGGAAATATGCCCTAGAGGCAATAATAAAATGCTTATTATCATATTTCCTTGTTCATGATAATCGTCTATTGTTCATGCTATAATTGTATTAACAGGAAACAATAATACATGTGTGAATAAATAGATCACAATGTGTCCGTAGCAAGCCTCTAGTTGGCTAGCTCGTTAGTCAATAGATGATCATGGTTTCCTAATCATGGGCATTAGATGTCATTGATAACGGGATCACATCATTGGGAGAATGATGTGATGGACAAGACCCAATCCTAAGCATAGCACTAGATCGTATTGTTCGTATGCTAAAGCTTTTCTAATGTCAAGTGTCTTTTCCTTCGACCGTGATATTGTGCAACTCCCGGATACCGTAGGAGTGCTTTGGGTGTATCAAATGTCACAACGTAACTGGGTGACTATAAAGGTGCACTATGGGTATCTCTGAAAGTGTCTGTTGGGTTGGTACAAATCGAGATCGGGATTTGTCACTCCGTGTGACAGAGAGGTATCTCTGGCCCCACTCGGTAGAACATCATCATGAGCTCAATGTGACTAAGGAGTTAGTCACACGATGACGTGCTACGGAACGAGTAAAGAGACTTACCGGTAACGAGATTGAACAAGGTAAAGGTATACCAACGATCGAATCTCGGGCAAGTTCTATACCGACAGACAAAGGGAATTGTATACGGGATTGATTGAATCCTTGACATTGTGGTTCATCCGATGAGATCATCGTGGAGCAAGTGGGAGCCACCATGGGTATCCAGACCCAGCTGATGGTTATTGGCCAGAGAGGTGTCTCGGTCATGTCTACGTCTCTCCCGAACCCGTAGGGTCTACACACTTAAGGTTCGATGACGCTAGGGTTATAGGGAATTGTAATACAAGGTTATTGAAAGTTGTTCGGAGTCCCGGATGAGATCCCGGACATCACGAGGAGCTCCATAATGGTCCGAAGGTAAAGATTGATATATAGGATGGATGGTTTCGGACACCGAAAGTGTTTCGGGCATCACCGGTAACTTACCGGGACCACCGGAGGTGGCCCCGGGGGTCCACCGAAAGGGGGCAACGACCCCGGGAGGTTAGATGGGCCAAGTGGGGGAGGGAACCAGCCCCTAGGTGGGCTGGTGCGCCTCCCCACTCAGCCCAATGCGCAGGGGAGAGGGAAAGGGGGGCAAACCCTAAGCCAGGTGGGCCTAAGGCCCACCAGGGGTGCGCACTACCCCTCCTCCCCTCCTGGCCGCCACCTCCTGGCGCAGATGGGGCTACCGCACCCCTTGGGGGTGGGAACCCTAAGGGTTGCGCCCCCTCCGTCTTCCCCTATATATAGTTGAGGTTTCAGGGTTGTTTCGCACACGGTTTTCTCTTTCTCTCGGCGCAGCCCTGCCCTTCTCCCTCCTCCTCTCTGCCGGTTCTTGGCGAAGCCCTGCCGGGAGACCTCGTCTCTCCATCGACACCACGCCGTCGTGCTTCTGGAGTTCTTCCCCAACCTCTCCCTCCTCCTTGCTAAATTAAGGTGCGGGAGACGTCACCGGGCTGCACGTGTGTTGAACGCGGAGGTGCCGTAGTTCGGCACTAGATCGGAATAACACCGCGATCTGAATCGCCGCGAGTACGACTCCATCAACCGTGTTCTAGTAACGCTTCCGCTTAGCGATCTTCAAAGGTATGAAGATGCTCTTACACCTCTCTCGTTGCTGGTCTCTCCATAGGAAGATCTGAATATGCGTAGGAATTGTTTTGAATTTATGCGACGTTACCCAACAGTGGCATCCGAGCGAGGTTTTCTATGCGTAGATCCTATGCACGAGTTGAACACAAAGGTTGTGGGCGATGATTTGTAAATTGCTTTCCGCTACTAGTCTTATTCTTTTCCGGCGGTATTGTGGGATGGAGCGGCCCGGACCGACTTTACACGTACACTTACGTGAGACTGGTTCCACTGACACACATGCACACCGTGCACAAAGGTGGCTAGCGGGTGTGTGTCTCTCCTACTCTATTCGGATTGGATTTGATGAAAAGGGTCCTTATGAAGGGTAAATAGCTTTGGCATATCATCGTTGTGGCTGTCACGTAGGTAAGAAAGCGTTCTTGCTAGAAACCCAAATCAGCCACGTAAAACTTGCAACAACAATTAGAGGATGTCTAACTTGTTTTTGCAGGGTTTGACATGTGATGTGATATCGCCAAAGTTGTGATGTTGCATGTATGATGTATGATATGATCATGTTATTGTAATAGGTTTCACGACTTGCATGTGGATGAGTATGACAACCGACAGGAGCCATAGGAGTTGTCTTAATTTATTGTATGAGATGCAACGCCATGTGCTTACTACTTTTACTTCATTGCTAACGGTTAGCTATAGTAGTAGTGATAGTAGTAGTTGGCGTGACGACTTCACGGAGACACGATGATGGAGATCATTATTATGGAGATCATGGTGTCACGCTGGTGATGATGATGATCATGCGATGCCTAAAGATGGAGATCGAAAGAGCAAAGATGATAATGGCCATATCATGTCACTATATGATTGCATTGTGATGTTTATCATGTTTTTCATCTTATTGCTTAGAACGACGGTAGCATAATAAGATGATCCCTCTTAAAATTTCGAGAACGTATTCCCCTAAGTGTGCACCGTTGCGAAGGATCGTTGTCTCGAAGCACCACGTGATGATCGGGTGTGATAGATTCCAACGTTCGCATACAACGGGTGTAAGCCAGATTTACACACGCGAAACACCTAGGTTGACTCGACGAGCTTAGCATGTACAGACATGACCTCGAATACAAGAGACCGAAAGGTCGAACATGAGTCGTATGGTTGAATACGATCTGCATGAAGTTGCTCACCATGGTGTTGTCCGTCTCACGTGATGATCGGACACGGGTTAGTCAACATGGATCATGTATCACTTAGATGACTAGAGGGATGTCGATTTAAGTGGGAGTTCATACTTAATTTGATTAAATGAACTTAATTGTCATGAACTTAGTCTAAAAGTTGTCTTTATAAATATTGTAGATGTCCAACGTCAACCTCAATTTCAACGCATTCCTAGAGGAAAAACAAGCTGAAAGATGATGGTAGCAACTATGCGGGATGGGTTCGCAACTTGAAGCTCATCCTTGAAGCGGCTAAAAAGGCTTATGTCCTTGATGCGCCGCTAGGTGACCCTCCCACTCCCGCAGCAGCCCAGGACATTCTGAACGTCTGGCAAACGCGGAGTGATGACTACTCTCTGGTTAGGTGTGGAATGTTATACAGTTTAGAAACGGGGCTCCAAAGGCGTTTTGAGAAACACGGTGCATATGAGATGTTCCAAGAGCTGAAGCTAGTTTTTCAAGCTCATGCCCGTGTCGAGAGATATGAAGTCTCTGACAAGTTCTTTAGCTGTAAGATGGAGGAGAACAGTTCTGTCAGCGAGCACATACTCAAAATGTCTGGGTTACACGGTCGTCTGACTTCACTTGGAGTCGAACATCCGGATGATGCTATAATTGACAGAATCCTCCAGTCTCTCCCACCAAGCTACAAAGGCTTTGTGCTTAACTACAACATGCAAGGGATTGAGAAGACCATTCCCGAGTTGTACTCGATGCTCAAGTCTGCAGAAGTAGAAATCAAGAAAGAGCATCAAGTGTTGATGGTCAACAAGACCACTAGTTTCAAGAAGGGCAAGGGTAAGAAGAACTTCAAGAAAGACGGCAAAGCTGTTGCCGCGCCCGGTAAGCCAGATGCTGGGAAGAAGAAAAAGAATGGACCCAAGCCTGAGACTGAGTGCTTCTATTGCAAGGGAAAGGGTCACTGAAAACGGAACTGCCCCAAATACTTAGCGGACAAGAAGGCCGACAACGTTAAAGGTATATGTGATATACATGTTATTGATGTGTACCTTACCAGCGCTTGTAGTAGCTCCTTGGTATTTTATACCGGTGCTGTTGCTCACATTTGCAACTCAAAGCAGAAACTGCGAAATAAGCGGAGACTGGCAAAGGACGAGGTGACGATGCGCGTCGGGAATGGCTCCAAGGTCGATGTGATTGCCGTCGGCACGCTACCTCTACATCTACCATCGGGATTAGTTTTAAACCTTAATAATTGTTATTTAGTACCAGCTTTAAGCATGAACATTGTATCAGGGTCTTGTTTAATGCGAGACGGCTACTCTTTTAAGTCAGAGAATAATGGTTGTTCTATTTATATGAGTGATATGTTTTATGGTCATGCTCCGCTGGTGAATGGTTTATTCTTGATGAATCTCGATCGTGATGTTACGCATATTCATAGTGTGAGTACCAAAAGATGTAAAGTTGATAATGATAGTCCCACATACTTGTGGCACTGCCGCCTTGGTCATATCGGTGTTAAGCGCATGAAGAAGCTCCATACTGATGGACTATTAGAGTCTCTTGATTTTGAATCATTTGACACATGCGAACCGTGCCTCATGGGCAAGATGACTAAGACTCCATTCTCAGGAATAATGGAGAGAGCAACCGACTTATTGGAAATAATACATACTGATGTGTGTTGTCCAATGAACGTTGTAGCTCGCGGTGTCTATCGTTATGTTCTCACTCTCACCGATGATTTGAGTAGGTATGGGTATATCTACTTGATGAAGCACAAATCTGAGACGTTTGAAAAGTTCAAGGAATTTTAGAGTGAGGTTGAGAATCAACGTGACAGAAAAATTAAATGTCTACGATCTGATCGTGGAGGAGAATATTTGAGTCACGAGTTTGGCACACACCTAAGGAAGTGTAGAATCGTTTCACAACTGACGCCGCCTGGCACACCGCAACGCAACGGAGTGTCTGAACGTCGTAATCGCACTTTATTAGATATGGTACGATCTGTGATGTCTATTACCGACTTACCGCTATCATTTTGGGGATACACATTAGAAACTACAACATTCACTTTAAATAGGGCACCGTCTCAATCCGTTGAGACGACACCGTATGAACTATGGTTTGGCAAGAACCTAAGTTGCCGTTTCTTAAAGTTTGGGGCTGCGATGCTTATGTGAATAAACTTCAACCAGAAAAGCTCGAACCCAAAGCGGAGAAATGCGTATTCATAGGATACCCTAAGGAAACTATTGGGTATACCTTCTATCTTAGATCTGAAGGTAAAACCGTTGTTGCCAAGAACGGATCCTTTCTAGAGAAAGAGTTTCTCTCGAAAGAAGTAAGTGGGAGGAAGGTAGAACTTGATGAGGTAATTACACCCCCTCTCGAACAGGATAGTAGCGGAGCGCGGGAAGTTGTTCCTGTGGCGCCTACACCAACTGAAGAGGAAGTTAATGATAATGATCATGAAGCTTCGGATCAAGTTACTACTGAACCGCGAAGGTCCATGAGGGCACGCTCCGCACCAGAGTGGTACGACAACCCTGTGATGGAAATCATGTTGTTAGACAAGATACCAATTGAAGGAAAACAAACACGAGGTATCTAGTTTCCAAAAGAGAGCTAGGTTCTAACAAACCAAACCCTCGACAAATTTTCATGATGGCACAAAGCATCATAAAGAGCAAGACTTGCCTCCCATCAACACACACTTGATGGGGATCAAAAGATTTTATGATGGGCGAATATAGAGAGTGTTCTAAAGAAAATAGGATAGCTCCCCCAAGGGATGTGCATTATATAGAATTTGCATTTAAATACAAAATGCACAAGATGGGATCGTCACTTTCTCTATATCTATAAAAACACTAGACATGTTAAAATAGATCCACAAGAGGCAAGGAAGACAAACGAAACACAAAATCCAATGTAAAGACGATTAGCAATTCCTACCACATGATGGGAATACCAATTGTCAAGGACAAGAAGTATTTTGGAAATGATACTCATTGGTAGATCGCAAATATATCCAAGATCATCTTTACCCATAAAACGCAAGCAAATGACACTTGTAGAGCAAACATGCCACCTAGGAACAAGATAATTTACAATATCAACACTAAGTGGCAATACCTCAAATGTACACATTCTCTACGCTTGTAATATGCACATAGCATATTACTCCCCCATAATGTGATAACCCAACAATATTAACAAGTGGCAAATTAAAACCAACAAGAGATAATTAATGGACCATATAGAATTTGAATTTCTCATGAGTAAGACATACCACATATAAACTAGATAATCTTGAAATATCAATCCTAAGTGGTATTCCCCATGTATACACATTTATAGGATTGTGAGGTGTGCAAAGCACATCACTCCCCCACAATGGGATAATCCATTAATCTCTCACAAGAGCCAACAAAGATAGAAACAAGATGCAAAAAGGCTCAATACAAGACTCACATTTACATGATATGCAAACCAACATACACATACTCGATTACTCAACATAAGCAAGTTGGAAGCACAACATGTACAAACACATGCAAGGTACAAAACCACAACATGCAAAGGGGCAAGAAAATAACAATGTAAACAACTTAAGTACAAGTTACCGTAAGGAGGCACATTGGATATAAGATAGGAACTCGATAATCCAAATGACTTGACTTGAGAAAATATGAATGATGAAGACCCCTTAATTATTCATTATGTATCCAAGTCTCTAATGTCCTCCACAAACACCTATTGATCAAGTTTGAGCTTGTTGGTCCCCAACCACGTTGGATCCTAAGAGGTTAGTCACAATAGGCTTGGCAACCCAAATGTTACTTTTCTTGACACCACTTTGAGTACCAACAAACTTGGCAAACACATTGCCAACCTTATCCTTTCCAAGTGAATAGATATCATCAATAATGATTGGGTTGGATAAATTACCTCTCGTGCAAGAAGAAGTGAAGTGACCCTTCTCACAACATAAGTAGCAACATCTGCCCTTTAATTTCTTCCCTATTGATTTCTCAACATGAGGAGTGTTGGCTTGGGTCTTCTTGGGAAGGGGCCTTTCTTCAACTTGTAGTTGAGTATGTGAGTGCACTTGTGGCCTCTTCCCTTGTTGCTTGTGACTTTGGGGCTTCTTCTTTAGTGGGCAAGATCTAACATGGTGCCCTTCAATTTTGCACTTGAAGAAAATAATCTTGGCCGAATTCTTGACTTGTTCTTGGCCCTTCTTCTTGAAGCTTTTGGACTTATTCTTCTTGTTGGAGTTGAATCCAAGTCCATATTTGTCATTTGGGGATTTTTGCCCACACAAGACATTGTTGAGTGTGGACATTCCTTCATGACTCTTTTCCAAGTCTTTCTTCAAGGAAGTGACTTGGGCCTTGAGCTCTTTGATTTCCTCTACATGGTTAGTATCAACACACGTACTAGAGGAAGTATAAGCTTCATTGTTAGAGAAACAAGGCATGGAAAGTAATTCATCACAAGATGTAGCAACATTGTGAGTAGATGAATTACGAGGACTAGCACATGGCAATATAGCTTTTTGACAAGAAGTAGTGCTAATGTCCACATGAGGCTCACTCGATGTTACCTTGGTAGTAGTAGCCTCATGAGCTAATTTTAGCACATTATGGGATACTAGAAGATCATCATGAGAGCTTGTGAGCATTACATGACTTTCTTCCATTTTCCCATAATTGCTAGATAGCAACTCGAGTTGAGCCCTTAGATCAACATTCTCCTTTAAAATGGATGCTTCACAAGAAGTTGAATTAGTAGCACAAGCATCATTATTAACAATAAGAGGAGAAGGAAACTTGGCAAGCTCTTTAGCATATGAAGCTTCAAGTTGAGCATCAGACTCGGTGAGTTCGATGAGCGAACTCTTAATAGCCTTTGAGCCATTTTTGAGGTGCTCATAGTCCTCAACGAGTTTAGCATGTGCAACTTCAAGCTTATCGTTTTTAGTTCTAAAATCATTAGCCACCTCGAGAGCTCTATCATGGGATTCCTTTAATCTAGATAATTCTATAGCAAAGGTTTCCTCAAGAGATTCCTTGGTGGTTTGTTCATTTTCAAGAGCTTGAGATAGCTCCGCGATCTCATTAGCATATTCACGCTCATGACCTTCCATTGTCTCAATGGTGGCCTCATGCTCCTCGAGATGAGCTTCCAACTCCTCAATGTATTTCTTGCCCTCAGTGGCAATAGACATGATTTCCAAGAAGTTGGAACAAGCAAGTTTATTCTTATAAAGAGATTTAAAAATCATTTCACCCTTAATTTTTAAGGATGCAATATTATCGCTCTCTTCATCATTATTGTCATCCCCATTATCATCAACATGATCATCATGAGATATATTGGGATTCAAAGTAGGAGATACCTTTGAAGCCTTAGACATAAGGCAAAAGTGAGTCACAATAGATGATGATGTAGGATCCCTTGAATCATCATTCAAGGCCACATATTGTTCCATGGAGTGATGAATTTCCTCTACATTGTTAGCACAACAACTCGAGGAAATATATACATTTTTATCATGGCAATAAGATATAGGAAGCATATCATCATGAGATTTAGGCAAGCAGTTTTTACATGATATGCAAGGACTATCAACACAAGCATGTAAAACATTTAGAGTGCTCGAAGTGTTAATGCCCAAAGATGAAGCATTCCAATAATATAGTGATGAAGGATCATCAACAATAAACCCACTATCATCGTTGCAATGATCACCACTACTCACCCTATCATTACCTTGTGGCAATCCACATGTAGGTGAAGTAGATGAAGTTGAGAAGACCACACGACCGGAGGTGGAGGGAGAACAATCATTCCCACAAATCTTGGACATACCATATTTATCTTGAAGCTTTGTCCACAACTCATGAGCATCCCGGAATGGCATGAGTTGAAATATAACTACATTGCTCAAAGCATCAAAAAGCACATTAGAAGCTTGAACATTGAGATAAGAGTTTTTCTCATCCTCTAAAGATATATTTTGAGAATCCTTTGGAGGAGAAAAACCCATGTCTAGAATTTGCTCCAAATTTGGGTCCAAGACCCGAAAGTGATTAAGCATGCGAATTACCCAAACATCAAAATTTGTGCCATCGAAACTAAGAGTGTCAGGGAATCCTAAACCCCTAGTCGACATCCTTACTCTCTGGGTGGTTAAACCTAATAAAGAGAGACCTAGCTCTGATACCAATTGAAAGGACGTGGATGTCGCCTAGGGGGGGTGAATAGGCACTTTAAAATAATTACGGTTTAGGCTTGAACAAATGCGGAATAAAACTAACGTTTAATTTGTCAAGCACAAAACCTACAACAACTAGGCTCACCTATGTGCACCAACAACTTATGCTAAGCAAGATAAACAACTAAGTGATAGTAAGATATATGACAATAAACAATATGGCTATCACAAAGTGAAGTGCATAAGTAAAGGGTTCGGGTAAGAGATAACCGAGGCACGCGGAGACGATGATGTATCCCGAAGTTCACACCCTTGCGGATGCTAATCTCCGTTGGAGCGGTGTGGCGGCACAATGCTCCCGAAGATGCCACTAAGGCCACCGTAATCTCCTCACGCTATTGCACAATGCAAGATGCCGTGATTCCACTAAGGGATCCTTGAGGGCGGTCACCGAACCCGTACAAATGGCAAACCTTGGGGGCGGTCACCGATACCCGCACAAATTGCTCAGGGCAATCTCCACAACCTAATTGGAGACACCGACGCTTGCCCGGAGCTTTACACCACAATGATTGAGCTCAGAGACACCACCAAGCTTCTAGGACGCCAAAGAATCCAGGAAGAACAATATCTAGGGTACTAAGTACCAAAGGTAATAAGCTTCTCAAACTTCACTTCCACGTATCACCGTGGAGAACTCAAACCGATGCAACTAATGCAATGGCAAGGGCACACGGAGTGCCCAAGTACTTCTCTCCAAAATCCCACCAAAGCAACTAATGCTAGGGAGGAAAATGAGAGGAAGAACGAAGAAGAACACGAAGAACTCCAAGATCTAGACCCAAGGGGTTCCCCTCACTTAGAGGAGAAAGTGATTGGTGGAAATGTGGATCTAGATCTCCTCTCTCTTTTCCCTCAAGAACTAGCAAGAATCATTGGAGGGACTGAGAGTTAGCAAGCTCGAAGAAGGTCAAAAATGAGGGAAGAACACGAGCTAAAGAGATAAGGCTCAATGGGGAAGTAGAACCCCTTTTATAGGTGGGGAAAAATCCAACCGTTAAGCCTCACAGCCCGCACAGAACGGTACTACCGCTCGGTAGGTTCACCAACCATGCTGAGGCCAAAAAGTATGCAAAAAACAGTCCGACGGGGAGGTACTACCGCTCGTGGAGCGGTAGTAAAAAATTACTACCGCTCCGGGGCGGTACTACCTCTCTGGGGGCGGTACTACCGCTCGCACGAGGAGCGGTACTACCGCTGGATACTGAAAGTGCTGTAACTTTCGCATACGGACTCCGAATTCAACGAAACCAAGCTTGTTGGAAAGCTAACGACATGGGCTAACACAATCTTGATAGAAATATCAATAAGAAGAAAGTGAGAAAAGTGCCATAAGAAAATGGTGAGAACCCTTCTTCGAATAAGACCGGTAAAAACTCCCAACATCGAAAACATCATAGAAGATGCATATGGACTTCGTTTTCGATGAACTCGAGCTTGTCATGAAGATGACCACAAGCTCTAAAACTCACAAATAGAAACACCAAACAAGAACCAAGAAGTATGATGCAAAGATGCAAATGGTTTGAGCTGTCAACGAATGATACAATCAAGCTACTCACTTGAGAGCCCCCCTTGACAGTACGACAATCTATCCTAAAACAGAAAACCTATCAAGGGCAAACCTATACCTTGCACCTCGTCCTCTTGAGCTAGATGACGATGATCTTGGCTTCCTCAAGATGGACCACCTTTCTTGATTGCGTTGGCTTGATGAAGACTAGTTGATTGCTCCTCCATACACACTATGGGTGAGCCGCTCTTTAGCATATCTTCACAAGTCCATTGCCACCATCCTCCACCACTTGACGTCATTCTCCATGGGTTGTATGAGATCTTCCTCTTGACGCAAGCCCATGGAAACACACCTAACCCCACATAGAACTCTCACGAAGACCATGGGTTAGTACACAAATACGTAATGGACAATGCTTACCATACCATGGGATCACTTGATCCCTCTCAGTACATCTTGTACGCTTTATGTGTTGATCATCTTGATTTACTCTTTGTCCGACGATCTTGATCAACCTTGTGTCTTGATGGCCATTCTTTGGATAATACCTTGAATACCACCTTGGTCATCATATAAACTCCTTGAACCCAACAGATGGACTTCAAGAAGTGCCTATGGACACATCCTATAAATATAACTTAAGGCAACCATTAGTCCATAGGTATTGTCACCAATTACCAAAACCACATATGGAGATATATGCTCTAACATTAAGGAAGAGTTGTATATGATGCAACCAGAAGGTTTTGTCGACCCTAAGGGTGCTAACAAAGTGTGCAAGCTCCAACGCTCCATCTATGGGCTGGTGCAAGCATCTCGGAGTTGGAACATTCGCTTTAATGAGGTGATTAAAGCGTTTGGGTTCATACAGGTTTACGGAGAAGCCTGTCTGTACAAGAAAGTGAGTGGGATCTCTGTAGCTTTCCTCATACTGTATGTGGATGACATATTATTGATGGGGAACAATACAAAAATGTTTGAGAGCATAAAGGCCTATTTGAACAAGAGTTTTTCAATGAAGGACCTTGGAGAAGCTGCATACATATTAGGCATCAAGATCTATAGAGATAGATCGAGACGCCTCATAGGTCTTTCGCAAAGTACATACCTTGACAAGATATTGAAGAAGTTCAATATGGAAAACTCAAAGAAAGGGTTCTTGCCAGTTTTGCAAGGTATGAGATTGAGTAAGACTCAGTCGCCGACCACGGCAGCAGATAGAGAGAAGATGAGTACTGTCCCCTACGCTTAAGCCGTAGGCTCTCTAATGTATGCCACGCTGTGTACCAGACCTGATATAAACCTTGGCATAAGTTTGGTAGGGAGGTACCAAAGTGATCCCGGTATGGAACACTGGACAGCGGTCAAGAATATCCTGAAGTACGTGAAAAGGACTAAGGAAATGTTTCTCGTTTATGGAGGTGATAAAGAGCTCGTCGTAAAGGGTTACGTCGACGCTAGCTTCGACACAGATCCGGATGACTCTAAGTCATTGACCGGATACATATATGTGTTGAATGGTGGGCAGTGAGCTGGTGCAGCAGCAAGCAAGAAGTCATGGCAGCATCTACATGTGAAGTGGAGTACATAGCTGCTTCAGAAGTGGCTCATGAAGGAATTTGGATGAAGGAGCTCATCACCGACCTTGGAGTGGTTCCAAGCGCGTCGGGTCCAATGACACTCTTCTGTGATAACACTGGGGCCATTGCCATTGCCAAGGAGCCCAGGTTTCACCGGAAGACGAAGCACATCAAACGCTGCTACAACTCCATCCAGGACCATGTCCAGAGTGGAGTAATAGATATTTGTAAAGTACACACGGATCTGAATATTGCAGACCCGTTGACTAAACCTCTTCCATGAGCAAAACATGATCAACACCATAATGCTATGGGTGTTCGATACATCACAATGTAACTAGATTATTGACTCTAGTGCAAGTGGGAGACTGTTGGAAATATGCCCTAGAGGCAATAATAAAATGGTTATTATCATATTTCCTTGTTCATGATAATCGTCTATTGTTCATGCTATAATTGTATTAACAGGAAACAGTAATACATGTGTGAATAAATAGTTCACAATGTGTCCCTAGCAAGCCTCTAGTTGGCTAGCTCGTTAGTCAATAGATGATCATGGTTTCCTGATCATGGGCATTAGATGTCATTGATAACGGGATCACATCATTGGGAGAATGATGTGATGGACAAGACCCAATCCTAAGCATAGCACTAGATCGTATTGTTCGTATGCTAAAGCTTTTCTAATGTCAAGTGTCTTTTCCTTCGACCGTGAGATTGTGCAACTCCCGGATACCGTAGGAGTGCTTTGGGTGTATCAAACGTCACAACGTAACTGGGTGACTATAAAGGTGCACTACAGGTATCTCTGAAAGTGTTTGTTGGGTTGGTACGAATTGAGATCGGGATTTGTCACTCCGTGTGACGGAGAGGTATCTCTGGGCCCACTCGGTAGAACATCATCATGAGCTCAGTGTGACTAAGGAGTTATTCACACGATGACGTGCTACGGAACGAGTGAAGAGACTTACCGGTAACGAGATTGAACAAGGCATAGGTATACTGATGATCGAATCTCGGGCAAGTTCTATACCGACAGACAAAGGGAATTGTATACGGGATTGATTGAATCCTTGACATCGTGGTTCATCCGATGAGATCATCGTGGAGCAAGTGGGAGCCACCATGGGTATCCAGACCCCGCTGATGGTTATTGGCCAGAGAGGTGTCTCGGTCATGTCTACGTGTCTCCCGAACCCATAGGGTCTACACACTTAAGGTTCGATGACGCTAGGGTTATAGGGAATTGTAATACGAGGTTATCGAAAGTTGTTCGGAGTCCCGGATGAGATCTCGGATGTCACGAGGAGCTCCAGAATGGTCCGGAGGTAAAGATTGATATATAGGACGGATGGTTTCGGACACCGGAAGTGTTTCAGGCATCACCGGTAACGTACCGGGACCACCGGAGGTGGCCCCGGGGGTCCACCGAAATGGGGCAACGACCCCGGGAGGTTAGATGGGCCAAGTGGGGGGAGGGAACCAGCTCCTAGGTGGGCTGGTACGCCTCCCCACTCAGCCCAATGCGCAGGGGAGAGGGAAAGGGGGGCAAACCCTAAGCGAGGTGGGCCTAAGGCCCACCAGGGGTGCGCACCACCCCTCCTCCTCTCGTGGCCGCCACCTCCTGGCGCAGATGGGGCTGCCGCACCCCTTGGGGGTGGGAACCCTAAGGGCTACGCCCCCTCCCTCTTCCCCTATATATAGTTGAGGTTTCAGGGCTGTTTCGCACACGATTTTCTCTCTCTCGGCGCAGCCCTGCCCTTCTCCCTCCTCCTCTCTGTCGGTGCTTGGCGAAGCCCTGCCGGGAGACCTCGTCTCTCCATCGACACCACGCCGTCATGCTGCTGGAGTTCTTCCCCAACCTCTCCCTCCTCCTTGCTGGATCAAGGTGTGGGAGACGTCACCGGGCTGCACCTGTGTTGAACGCGGAGGTGCCGTAGTTCGGCACTAGATCGGAATCACACCGCGATCTGAATCGCCGCGAGTACGATTCCATCAACCACGTTCTAGTAACGCTTCCTCTTAGCGATCCTCAAAGGTATGAAGATGCTCTTACCCCTCTCTCGTTGCTGGTCTCTCCATAGGAAGATCTGAATATGCGTAGGTTTTTTTTTTGAATTTATGCTACGTTACCCAACACCTCCGTCCCAAAATAAGTGTCTCAAGCTTAATATAACTTTGTACTAGAGCTAGTACAAAGTTGAGACACTTATTTTGGGACAGAGGGAGTAATAGATTGAGGTTGGAATAAAAAGTTTAGTCAACATGAAAGGAAATAGATTGTCCCTTCGTAGAGGGAAGCGGGGATTTGCAAAGGTGCCAGAGCTCATTATTTAAAACAGAGATCAATATATTTCGGTGGTGTGCCTTTCCTGTCAACGTTACAACAAGGGATTTCAGTATCTTCCATGCTAATCACATTGTTGGCGGTTTTGAAACAAAATTGAAATTTTACTCTCCTCCACCATTCAAACACATTCCATGGCTAGTCGTATCCATGGGTGCCCTCCCAACAAGAAACTTTCTAGGGGGACTTCTTGTTTATTTATTTTTGTATTTATGCAGGACTGGGCATCCTTTTTACCAACCTCTCTCGTGCAGTGACAAGTGAATAAACACTCATCTTGAGAATAACTCGCTTAACATGGAAGATATTGACTGCCCCGATCGCTCCATGAGCGATACATGCACACAAATAGATGTTTATTTTAATCTTTAGAGGTGGCACATGCAAATTTACTTGGAAAGTCAGTGAAATACCATATATAGATAGGTATGGTGGACTCTCATGGAAGAAACTTGGTTCAAGGATTTGGATGCACAAGTAGTATCTCTACTTAGTACAAAGTTTTGGCTAGCAAAAGGTTCTAAACAAGCACCACGCGTTGGAGGATCCATAACAATATAACTTCTATGCAAATATACCCGAACATAACCATTACGTTGTCTTCCTTGTCCAACTTCAACTATTTAATCAAGTTTGAAAATAATTAATGGGTATTCACAATCATAAATATGTCCAACATAATATATTTGTATGTGAAAGTTCACTTTCTTATACTAATCATTCATGAATTGCTCATATGACCAATACAGTGATTGTCAAACTTTAATGGATTTTACTTTCTAAACCAAATGTGAAACTACTATTAATCATAAAGCACACTAATGATTCCAGATTTATGATATTTCATTCATTCACAGTTTACTATTAGTATATAAGTAAAGCACAAGAATAAACATCAAAATACTCTCAAAAGATATAAGTGAAGATCAATGAGTAGTTAAACAATTAAGTAGCTATGTGAGGACTCTCTCTCTCAATAAAGATTTTCAGATCTGAGAATTTTATTCAAACAACAAACTAAACAAAAAATAGGTTCCAAGAATAGCACATATTATGTGAACGAATAAAAATTTAGGCTCACCATAGGCTAACCGGTATTTGTTTGATGGAGAGAGGTGGGATGCGTAGCATCCCCAAGCTTAGATGGTTGATACTTCTTGAAATATTTACTTGGGGTGCCTTGGGCATGCCCAAGCTTGAGATTTTTTTATCTTGTTCAATCCTCTCATATCCCGGTTTCACCTATCTCAAAAACTTCATCTGCACAAAACTTGAAAAGAACTAATGAGATAGGTTCGTGCACATAAGAATAAATCAACTCTTTTTGTACGGCCAAGACAGGTTGCAGGATAATTTTCAAACATTATCTATTGTTTACTATCATTTCAATAGTTTATATATACCAATATAGGGTATGAAAACTATAGGAGAAGTAGATAATAGAACTATGACAGCAATATGCCCAAACATGATGGGAATGTGAGACCGATTGTAGGGACTACCCGGTGGGGAGTTCGACGTTTGTGACCCGACGAAGACTCGGTAAGCTGCGAGCCTCGTGCCTTCGTTGGTGGGGGAAGTTATTTCAATTTCAATTTTCTTATCTTTACCCAGATACAAACTTCATCTCCTCCTTTTATGATTCTTGTTTAAGTATACAGTCCAGAATAGAACAATGGCCTATTCGATGTTTTTAGGGTATCTCCAACACCAAGCCTCAAAGAGCATGTAAATGTCTGACCGCTGTGTCCGGATCTATTTTATCATCCAACACAATGTCAGGTATGTGCTTGGATGCGTCCGTGCATCTGAATCCCTGCAAACTGACATCAAACTTGAGGAGGTTTGTGGGCATTCAGGCTCATGCCATGTACCAGTCTTGAAGCCACATCTCAAATTTTCGGTATACTCATGTACTTAGCTAGTGCAACAAAACCAAATATCTCTTCTGATGTGATAAAACTGAGTAGGTTCATGTCCAACCAGATGATGATCACTAGCATGCACTAGAGAAGGTCTTGTGCTATTAGAGAGGTACAATGAGTTATGAAATTCACTATGTGGGGCATCCTACAATCCTAGAAGAATACAGTGATTCAAAATGGATCTCAAATGTTGATGTACACTACGCCGCTAATGTATACGTATTTACTCATGAAGGTGGCATAGTGTCATGGAGGTCTTGGAAACATACCATATTGATGAGGTCAACTATGAAAATAGAACTTACACTTTAGTCACAACCATAGTTGAGGGAGAATGGTGGCATGAGCTCTTGATGGACTTGCATGTGGTTGAAAAACATGTACCATTTTTTCTTATGAATTGTGCCAACCAAACGATTATTGCTAAAGTGAATAATTCTAAAAATAATGTGAAGTCATCAAGAAATGTGAGGAGACATTTGAAGTATGTCAGAAAGATGAGAAACTCTAGAGTAATAAGTATTATGTATATTCAAAGAAACAAAAACCAGGCATATCACTTTACAAAGGGACTATCATGAAGTGTGGTGGATAAGGTATGAGACCCATAGATGTTACACCATAGTAGTAACCAATCTTTGTGATTGGATATCCCGCGAATTAAGACCTGAGAAGAACAAGCCATTGGTTAATATAAGGGAGTAATAAGTGATCGTCTATAGGTGAAGATGCAAAACTCTCATAGCAGTAAGGCTTGGAGCTGTAAGGCAGGTTGGAAACATGCCTTAATGTGGTTCTATTGGGTATAATTATCAAAGATGATGTTCCACACAGCAATCTTGAAAGAATGCACATATATGAGCTCCACTATAAGCATTGCAGTCTATGAGAACTGGGTGATCTCTAGTAAGCTCACGGAGAGACCAACGAGTATGACATATACGATCCAAACCACGGGGTCGCCTAGTGGCAGCTAGGTACTCAGAAGATTTTGAATGAAACATGTTCACACAAAACTAGCAATTCAAGGCATAGTCCGTATCAAGCTGTGAACGGATGTATCTTAAAGTTCTTGGTAGAAGTTCAAGTTAACAGTGTTAGATCATATTTCTCTATATGTGGTTTTGGTAATTAATGATAATCCCTACGGACTAATGGTTGCGTTGAGTTATATTCGAAGGATTTTTCCATAGGCACTTCTTGAAGTCCATCTGTTTGTTTCAAGGAGTTTATATGATGACCAAGGTTGTATTCAAAGTATTATCCAGAGATTAGTCATAAATACACAAGGTTGATCAAGGCTAAGCAAAGAGTAACGCAAGATTGCGGTGTGCAAGTTCAAGTGGAGCATCATGAAGATATCATGCTTGAAGCTTGTCGTCCATTGTGGTGGCAATGGACTTGTGAAGATGTGGTGAAGAGTGGCTCACCCATAGTGAGTATGGGGGAGCAAACAACTAGTCTTCATAATACCAACGCAATCAAGAAAGGTGGTCCATCTTGAGGAAGCCAAGATCATCGTCATCTAGCTCAAGAGGACTAGGTGCAAGGTATAGGTTCGCCTTTGATAGGTTTCTCTATTTTAGGATAGGTCGTACCGTCAAGGGGGGCTCTCAAGTGAGTAGCTTGATTGTATCATTCGTTGAGAGCTCAAACCATTTGCATCCTTGCATCATATTTCTTGGTTCTTGTTTGGTGTTTCTCTTTGTGAGTTTTAGAGCTTATGGTCATCTTCATGACAAGCTCGATGAAACGAAAACGGAGTCCATATGCATCTTCTATGATGTTTTTGATGTTGGAAGTTTTTGCCGGTTCTTCATTCATAGATGTATCACATCTCTGTATCATTGGAATTTTCATAACTGCATGTTCTTAAGATTTTGGATAGCTCTTGTCATCCTGAATCCAACAAGCTTGAGTTTGCTCGATTCGGAGCTCGTATGCCAAAGTTATGGCAGTTTCAGCGGCGAGCTGTAGTACCGCAGGTGCGAGCTGTAGTAGTTTTTTGCTACCGCTCTCTGGCGGTAGTACCGTCCGGTACTACCGTGCCATCGGACTTTTGCACAACCACAGCCTCAGCGATGGTAGGCACGAAAGTATTTTTTTACTACCGTGGTTGGTGAGCCTACCTTGTGGTAGTACTGCTCCTAGCAGCGGTAGTACCGCTCTGCTTGGGCTGTGAGTGGGGGTAATGGTTGGATTCTTTCCCCCCACTATATAAAGGGGGTCTTCTTCCCCATTGGATTGAATCTATTTGTTGAGCTCATGTTCTTCTCCCATAGTTGACCTTCTTAGAGCTTGCTAACTCTCAATACCTCCAATGATCCTTGCTAGTTCTTGAGGGAAAAGACACAAGAGATCTAGATCCACATCTCCACCAATCACTCTCTCCTCTGTGTGAGGGGAACCCCTTGGAGCTTGATCTTAGAGCTCTTTGTGAGCTCCTTGTTCTTCCTCTCATATTTCTCCATAGCTTTTGTTGGTGTGGAGGGATTTGAGTGTGAGGGACTTGACCACTTCGTGTGTTCTTTCTATTGCATTAGTTGCATCGGTTTGAGTTCTCCACGGTGATACGTGGAAGTGAGAAGTTGAGAAGCTTATTACCCTTGGGTACTTGGTACCCCTATAGATTGTTCTTCGTGGATGCCTTGGCATCCTAGAAGCTTGGTGGTGCCTCGGAGCTCAATCATTGTGGTGTAAAGCTCTGGGCAAGCGTGAGGGTCTCCAATTAAGTTGTGGAGATTGACCGAGCATTTGTAGTCACCTCGAAGCCATATGCCATTGTGGTGAAGCTTCATGCTGTTGTTGGGAGCCTCCAATCAAGTTGTGGAGATTGCCCCAACCTTGTTTGTACGGGTTCGATGACCGCCCTCAAGGGTCCCTTAGTGGAATCACGACATCTTGCATTGTGCAAGGGAGAGAGGAGATTACGGTGGCCTTAGTGGCATCTTGGGGAGCATTGTGCCTCCACACCACTCCAAACGGAGATTAGCATCCGCAAGGGTGTGAACTTCGGGATACATCATCGTCTCTGCATGCCTCGGTTATCTCTTACCCGAATCCTTTACTTATGCACTTTACTTTGTGATAGCCATATTGTTTCTTGTTATATATCTTGCTATCACTTAATTGTTTATCTTGCTTAGCATAAGTTGTTGGTGCACATAGGTGAGCCTAGTTGTTTTAGGTTTTGTGCTTGACAAATTAAACGTTAGTTTTACTCCGCATCTTTTCAAGCCTAAATCATAATTATTTTAAAGCGCCTACTCACCCCCCTCTAGGCGACATCCACGTCCTTTCAACACTCTCTACTGAAAAACTAGTAAATTAAACAAGTAACAAGAAAAGGCAAAGTTCTAAATGGGTATTTGAAATCTGCTTGTGGATGATGTCTACAATGCAACTTTATTCTTGTAGACTTTGTTGGGCCTCCAAGTGCAAAATTTTGTAGGACAGTAGCAATTTCCCCTCAAGTGGATGACCTAAGGATTTTTCAGCGTTGGAATCATGCCAAACGGAGCCACGTGGGCCCCACAAGCCATCAGGGTGTGGCCTAGGGGCGCCCTGTTGGCTTGTGTCCCACAGGTGGCTCCCCTTGATGGTTCTTTGCTCCAATATTGCTTATTTCCTATAGAAAAAAATTATAAGAAAGTTTCGGGTGATTCCGAGAACTTCATTTTCTGCACAAAAACAACACCATGGTAATTCTGCTAAAAACAACGTCAGTCCGAGTTAGTTCTAAATAAATCACAAAAAATGCATCCAAGCCCATATAAAAATATTGTAAACATAGGTGAATATGGCATTAATACTTCATAAATTATCGATACGTTGGAGACGGATTAGGGAATTGTTAGAAATAATTGGGCTTGGCCCATGAACAATTTTTGGAATCTTAAAGTGGTCCACGTGTAAAATAGCAAGTGGTGTCCCTAAAGTTTAGTCTCACCCAAAAAACTGAGGAAGAGTTGGACCCTTTATATAATGGGTTTTCTACATCACACTTAGTGAGTTTTGAAGTAGATAAAGAAAGACCACATGTGCTTGCTTGCCTTGCCTGACCGGGCCGGGCTTAACCCGGGGCCGGGGTGGTGCATATGTGGGACATGCACGTGAATGGTCCTTCAAATTCCGGTCTGATGCCTTGAGGGGCACAACTTCCTTTTTTGTTTTATTTTTTGCTATCTTGACAACCTAATTAATTATTTCTTGTCTGGTAAGTACACGACTTAGAATACATGTGGATTTGAGATTGTGATCGCAACACAATACCGCCTCTAGTCCTATTATATATACTGCTATTGACCGAGATCAAAGACATATCAAAATCATCTAGATTTTTGTCTCATCTCATAACTTGTGTCACCTACATAGTCTACCGTATTCCGAACGCCGACATGCATCGTCGTACGAGAGAGTAGTGTTGGGGAACATTGCATGGGAAATAAAAAAATTCCTACAAACACCCAAAATCTATCTATGGAGATGCATAACAATGATAGGGGAGAGTTTGTCTACGTACCCTTGTAGACCATTAAGAAAAAGCATATATAACATGGTTGATGTAGCCGTGCTCTTCACGGTCCAATTGCGATCCAATCTGATCCATTGCCGAACGAACGACACCTCCGCGTTTTGCGCACGTGCGGCTCGATGACGTCTTCGCCTCCTTGATTCAGGAAGCGAGGGCGGAGAAGTGGATGGGATCTCAACCAACATGATGACTGATACGTCTCCGTCGTATCTACTTTTCCAAACTCTTTTGCCCTTGTTTTGGACTCTAATTTGCATGATTTGAATGGAACTAACCCGGACTAACGTTGTTTTCAGCAGAATTGCCATGGTGTTGTTTTTGTGCAGAAATGAAAGTTCTCGTAACGTCCTGAAAATTTACGGAGATTTTTTGTGGAATAAAAGAAAAATACCTGCGCAAAGATCCACGTGAGGGGGCGTGCTAGTGGGCCACAAGCCCCTGGGCCGCGGCCACCCCCTATGGTCGCGCCATGAGGGCTTGTGGGGCCCACGTGGCACCACCACCCCCAATCTCAGTCCTATATCTTCCATTTCGCCTGAAAAAAACAGAGAGAAGGTTTCATCGCGTTTTGCGATACGGAGGTGCCGCCACATCCTGTTCTTCATCTGGAGGGCAGATGTGGAGTCCGTTTCGGGCTCCGGAGAGGGGAAATCGTCGACATCGTCATCATCAACCTTTTTCCATCGACAATTCCATGATGCTCTTCATCGTTCATGAGTAATCTCATCGTAGGCTTGCTGGACGGTGATGAGTTGGATGATATCTATCATGTAATCGAGTTAGTTCTTGATGGGGATTGATCCCTAGTATCCACTATGTTCTAGATTGATGTTGCTACTACTTGGCTATGCTTAATGCTTGTACCTAGGGCCCGAGTGCCATGATTTCAGATCTGAACCTATTATGTTGTCGCCAATATATGTGTGTTTTAGATCCTATCTTGCAAGTTGTAGTCACCTACTATGTATTATGACCCGGCAACCCCGGAGTGACAATAGCCGGAACCACTCCCGGAGATGACCATAGTATGAGGAGTTCATGTATTCACTCCGTGTTAATGCGTTGGTCTGGTTCTTTATTAAAAGGAGAACCTTAATATCCCGTAGTTTCCATTAGGACCCCGCTGCCACGGGAGGGATGGACAATAGATGTCATGCAAGTTCTTTTCCCTAAGCACGTATGACTACATACGGAATACATGCCTACATTAGATTGATGAACGGGAGCTATACACATATCTCTCTGTGTTATAGATGTTACATGATGAATCACATCCGTCATACTCATCCATCACCGATCCACTGCCTACGAGTCTTTTACTACTGGTCCTCGCTATGTTACTTTGCTTAGGCTTGTCCCTTGCTACAAGAGGGATTGGGCCACTTTGCTGCTGCTGTCACTTTGCTGCTACTATTGCTACTGCTGTTACTTGTTACTTTGCTGTTGTTGCTGCTACTACTGTTCCTTGCTACCCAGCTGTTACTTGCTGCAAGACTTTGCTGGCGCCGTTGCCGAAGCTAGGTAAGCGGTATTGACAATTCCGTCAACCAAGGCTTTTTCTGGCACCGTTGCTATCATACTACCTTGCTACTGATACTTTGCTTGCACACACTAATATTTCAGGTGTGGTTGAATTGACAACTCAACTGCTAATAATTGAGAATATTCTTTCGCTTCCCCTTGAGTCGAATCAATAAATTTGGGTTGAATACTCTACCCTTGAAAACTGATGCGATCCCATACGCTTGTGGGACATCAATGACATGATGGAGATGGTGGTGGTGTAGTGCTAGTAGGCCTTCGCCAAGCGCCCGTCGAAGGACGAACGAGGAAGAACTCGAGAAGATGGAATATGGGCTGCTCAAGGGAGGGAGAAGGAATTGGTACAAGGATGTCCTCCCCACCCCACCTCTATATATAGGAACAAGGGGGGCATAGTCCCCCTTTCCCCCTCCTCCAAGGAGGGGGCGGCGGCCCTAGGGAGGAGGAGTGCCCTCCAAGCAAGGTGGAGGTCCCTCCACCTTAGGGTTTCCCTTCCCCCTAGGCGCATGGGCCTTGTGGGGCTGGTGCCCTTGGGCCAATAAGGCCAGGGTGAATCCCTACAGCCCATCCATGCCCTAGGGGATGGAGGTACCCTTCCGGACTCCTCCGGAACACTCTGGAAGCTCCCGGAAGCTTCTCAGTATGATGCTAGCAAAACCAGAAAAATTTCTGATAACCAAAATATGATTTCCCATATATAAATATTTACCTCCGGACCATTCCGGAGGTCCTCTGACATCTGGGATATCATTTGGTACTCTGAACAACATTCGGCCACTAAAGTACATATTCAAATACTACTCTAGCGTCATCGAACGTTAAGCGTGTGAACCCTATGGGTTCGAGAATCATGTAGACATGATCGAGACACCTCTCCGGTCAATAGTCAATAGCGGGACCTGGATGCCCATATTGGTTCCTACATATTTGACGAAGATCTTTAACGTTCGAACCACGATGTCAAGGATTCACTCAGTCTCGTATGCAATTCCCTTTGTCGAGAATTATGTTACTTGCCCAAGATTCAATCGTCGGTATCTCCATACCTAGTTAAATCTCATCACCAGAAAGGTATTTTACTCGTTTTGTAATACAATATCACGTGACTAACTACTTAGTCGCATTGCTTGCAAACTTCTTGTGATGGTGTATTACCAAGAGGGCCTAGAGATACCTCTTCGTCATACAGAGTGACAAATCCCAGTAACGATCCATGCCAACCCAACAAAAACCCTCGGAGATACCTGTAGAGTACCTTATGATCACCCAGTTATGAAGTGATGTTTGATACACACAAGGCATACCTCCGGTGTCATTGAGTTGAATGATCTCATGATCTTATGAGAAGATACTTGACATGAAGAAAGGAGTAGCAACAAACTAAGTGATATGATCAAATGTTATGCTTATGGTTGGGTCCTTTCCATCACATCATTCTCCTAATGATGTGATCCTATTATCAAATTCACAACTCATGTCTTTGGTTACGAAACCTTAACCATCTTTGATCAACGAGCTAGTCTAGTAGAGGCTCACTAGAGACACGGTGTTGTTTATGTATTCACACATGTATCTAAGTTTTTGGTCAATACAATTCTAACATGGATAATAAAAGTTTATCACGAACATAGAAATATGATAATAACCAATTTATTATTGCCTCCATGGCATATTTCCAACATTCTCCCACTTGCACTATAGTCAATAATCTAGTTCACTTCGCCATGTGATTCACACCCAATGAGTTCTGAGGTTTGATCATGTTTTCCTTGTGAGAGAGGTTTTAGTCAACGATTCTGCAACATTCAGATCCATGTGTACTTTGCAAATCCTCATGTCATATTGTAGATGTTGTTATCACGCTCCACTTGGAGCTATTCCAAATGACTGCTCCACTACACATATTCGGTTTGCTGCTCAGAGTCATCCGGGTCGGTGTCAAAGCTTGCATCAATGTAACCTTTTACACCGAACTCTTTATCACCTCCATAACCAAAAAACATTTCCTTAGTCCTTAAGGATAATTTAGACCGTTGTCGAGTGATACACTCCTGGATCACTCTTGTTCTCCCTTGCGAGACTCATGGGAAGTCACACATCATATATATTACATAGCATGACATATATTATAGAGCATATGGCTGAGGAATAGGGGATGACTTTCATCCTTTCGCTTTCTTTTGACGTGGTCAATCTTTGAGTCTTACTCAACTTCAAACCTTACAACTCAGGCAAGAACTCCTTCTTTTAGTAATCTATTTTGAACTCCTTCAAAATCTTGTCAAGGTATGTGCTCTCTGAAAATCTTATCAAGCGTCTTGATCTATCTCTATAGATCTTGATACCCACCCAGGTCTTCCTTTGAAAAACACCTTTAAAACAACCTTTTATGCTTTCCAGAAACTCTACATCATTCCAATCAACAATATGTCATCCACATATACTTATCAAAAAATATATAGTGCTCTCACTCACTTTCTTGTAAATACAAATTTCTTCATAAACCTTGTATAAACCCAAAAGTTTGATCACCTCATCAAAGCGTGTATTCCAATTCCGGTTGTTGGATCTTGCATACCTTTTTAGCATCCTTAGGATCGACAAAACCTTCCGGTTGTATCACATACAACCTTTCTTTAAGGAAACTGTTAAGGAAATGTTGTTCTGACATCCATCTGCCAGATTTCATAACCAATAAATGCAGCAACTGCCAACATAATCCCAATGTACTTGAGCATCTCTACGAGTGAGGAAGTCTCATTATAGTCAACTCCTTGAACTTGTCGGAAACCTCTTTAAGACAAGTCGATCTTCATAGATGGTGGCATTACCATCAATGCTTGTCTTCTTAAAATTCATTTGTTGTCAAACATGGATCCTCTCTCTAATTTCATGGCCTCTAGCCATTTGTCGGAATCTGGGCCATCATCACTTCCTCATAGTTTGTAGGCTCATCATTGTCTAACAACATGACTTCCAAGTCAGGACCACCATACCACTCGGGGCATTATGTGTCATTATCTCCCTACAAGGTTCGGTAGTAACTTAATCCGAAGTTTCATGATAATCATCATCAGCTTCCTCTTCAATTGGTGTACACATCATAGGAACACCTTTTTCCGATGCGCTACTTACTGATTCAAGTGAAGGTTCGATAACCTCATCAAGTTCTACCTTCCTCCCACTCACTACTTTCGAGAGAATCTCCTTCTCTGCAAAGGATATTTTTTGGAAACAACGACTTTGCTTTCGGATCTATGCTAGAAGGTATCTCCAATTATTGCTTTAGGGTATCTTATGAAGATGCACTTTTCCGATTTGGGTTCGAGCTTATCACACATAAGTGTCACATCACCAAACTTTGAGAAACGACAACTTAGGTTTCTTGCCAAATGATACGTCTCCAATGTATCTATTATTTTTTATTGTTCCATGCTCATATATTATCATTCTATAATAATTTTGGGGTATTTATTTACCATTTTATATTATTTTTAGCACTAAACTATCGACCCAATGGCCAGTGCTAGTTGTTGTTGAAAGTATCGATATGGTTGACTAGAGGGGGGGGGTGAATAGGCAACTAACTAATTTTAAACTTTTCTTTAAATAAGTTAGGTTTAGGAACAAATAGGTTGTATATATGTGCAATTAGGTGAGCAACCTATATGATGCTAACAACAACATTAATAATCAAGAAGTAAATACAAGTAAAGGTAAGAAATAACCACAAGTAGAACCTATGAAGACGAGGATGTGTTTCCGAAGTTTCTTCCCTTTGCGGGGAAGTACGTCTCCATTGGAGTGGTGTGGAGGCACAATGCTCCCCAAGATGCCACTAAGGCCACTGTGTTCTCCTCACGCCCTCACACAATGTGAGGTGTCGTAATTCCACTAAGTGGTTCCCTTGAAGGTGGCAACCGGACCTTTAAAACTAGGTTGGGGCTCTCTCCACAACTTAATTGGAGGCTCCCAATGAAACCACGAAGCTTCACCATAATGGAATGTGGCTCCGAGGTGACCTCTTCCGTCTAGGGTGCTCAAACACCCAAGAGTAAAAAAATCCACACAAGAAACTTTGGGGGAATCAATTTTCCTTTGGTGGAAGTGTAGATCTAGATCTCCTCCTTCAATCCCTAGCAAGACAGCAAGTTTGGGTGGCTAGGGAGAGAATTCGGGCAAGAAATCTTGGAGTGCATCAATGGTGGAGAGAGAGGTAAGAGATAAGAGGGAGGAGGAAGAAACCCCCCTTTATATAGCCCCCCACTTTCTAACCATTACAACCATTTTACACGACAGTGGTTCAACCGGTTGCCAGGGCGGTACAACCGGGATGCCTATTTTAGCGGTACAACTACCCAGCCACCGCTCAACAACCGGACCACAACAGAAGGTTGGTCAGCGGTTCCACCTGCCATGGATGTTGGGCACGACTAAGTCCCCAGCGGTACAGCTGCTAAGAACACCGGTAGTACCGGCTATACTGATATAGCGGTATAACCAGGCCACCACCGCCCAACCACCGCAGCACAACCGAACTGTGTCCGGTTGTGGACCGGTGATGAGCCGGTTCAACCGCCCACAGGGTGAGCGGTACAACCTCCCTAGGCAGCGGTACAACCGGTCAATCGGGAAGGAGGGGCCTCTCTCTCAATGCTGCGATGGAACGAGATGGGTGCAAAAGAGTGTGAGAGAGAATTGATTCACCCATAGACTTCCAATGTGGATTCCCTCTTAATAGTACAGGATCCCTACGACCAAAGAGAATAAACACATATGGAACACGTCTTCGATCTTTTCCGTTTGGAGGGAATACCTAACCGTCTTGTGTTTTACATATGACACCTGCACACTTGACACCTGGTTAGATAACATAGCGAGTTATCATTATCACCAAAACACTTAAGGTAGGAGAATGCCCTTACACCATACCACACGTGGGAATGTACAAGGGGGCTAACTTCACTTTATCCATAGAAGTAGTCTGATCATGAGGACGGATGCTGCCTTTCCCATTGAGGCCAGTATCATCATACCGACGTGCATTGCAGAAGGCACAACACGGGACCTCGAAAAGCTCATCACGACACATGAAGGTAAGGGTACGAGCGTCATTAGTGCCAAAGTGAACAGTGATATAGAACTAGTGAATGAGCTGCACATCAAAGGAACGGTTGAGAGTCATGAGCTTGAGCAAGTAAAAGTCTTCATATAGTGCAAATGCCTCTCCAAATTAATCCATGTTGTCCTTCCAGTGCTCAAAGTCAATTGTCCATTGCTTGGCAAACTTGTTCTTGTGATGGTTTGATACGTCTCAAACGTATCTATAATTTTTGATGGTTTCACGCTGTTATCTTGTCTTCTTTGGTTGTTTTATGTACCTTTTATATCTTTTTTGGGACTAACTTATTAATTCAGAACCAAGTGCGAGTTCCTGTTTTTCCGTGTTTTTGACTCTTTTCAGATCTGATTTTGGAACGGAGTCCAAATGGAAGAAAAACCCCCGAAATGATTTTTTCCCGAACGGAAGAAGATCAGGGGGCCTTTGGGCCAAGCCAGGTGGGCTCCAGGGAGCCCACAAGCCCCCACTCCGCCACCAGGGGGAGGCGGCGGTGGGCAGGCTTGTGGCCTCCTTGGTCGCTCCTAACCTAGATCCTTGGCCTATATATTCCCAAATATTCCGCAAAAAATCAGGGGAGCCTCGAAAATACTTTTCCGCCGCCGCAAGCTTCCGTTTCCACGAGATCTCATCTGGAGACCCTTCCCGGCGCCTTGCCGGAGGGGACTTTGGAGTTGGAGGGCTTCTTCATCATCATCATCGCCCCTCCAATGATCGTGAGTAGTTCACTTCAGACCTACGGGTCCATAGTTAGTAGCTAGATGGCTTCTTCTCTCTCTTGGATCTTCAATACAAAGTTCTCCATGATCTTCATGGAGATCTATCTGATGTAATCTTCTTTGGTGGTGTGTTTGTCGAGATCCGATGAATTGTGGATTTGTGATCAGATTATCTATGATATATATTTGAGTCTTTGCTAATTCTTATATACATGATTTGATATCCTTGTAAGTCTCTCCGAGTCTTGGGTTTTGTTTGGCCAACTAGATCTATGATTCTTGCAATGGGAGAAGTGCTTGGTTTTGGGTTCTACCATGTGGTGACCTTTCCCAGTGACAGTAGGGGCAGCAAGGCACACATCAAGTAGTTGCCATCAAGGGTAAAAAGGTGGGGTTTTTATCATTGGTTTGAGATTATCCCTCTACATCATGTGATCTTGCTCAAGGCGTTACTCTGTTCTTATGGACTTAATACACTAGATGCATGCTGGATAGCGGTCGACGTGTGGAGTAATAGTAGTAGATGCAGAAAGTATCGGTCTACTTTTTTTGGACGTGATGCCTATAGATATAATCATTGCATAGATATCGTCACGACTTTGCGCGGTTCTATCAATTGCTCGATAGTAATTTGTTCACCCACCGTCTACTTGCTTTCATGAGGGAAGCCACTAGTAAACACTACGACCCTCCGAGTCTATTCACATCCATCGTTTACACCTCCGCTTTTACTTTGCTTTGTTACTTTGTTGCTTTCAGTTCTAACTTGGCAAACAGTTTATAAGGGATTGACAACCCCTTCATAGCGTTGGGAGTAAGCTTTTGTGTTTGTGTAGGATCTTGAGATACTCCTCCACCGGATTGATACCTTGGTTCTCAAACTGAGGGAAATACTTACCGTCGCTGTGCTACATCACCCTTTCCGCTTCAAGGGAACACCAACGCAAGGCTCCAAGGCCATGGGGGAAATCCTTTGCATACTTCCCTAGGAAGTCCCTTAAGGCGTAGCTACAGCTGAAGGATTCCTGGTGCCGTCGACACACCTGTTTCTAGCGCCATTGGAAGGACTTTTGTGCATTAGCATAGCTGACATCAGAAGCATTTTTGGCGCCATTGCCGGGGAGGAGAAATCAAGATATATCCAAGTAGGTCTCACAAACTCTTCTCTTGCATTTACTTTTGTTGCCAGTTGCCTCTCGTTTTCCTCCCCCCCACTTCACATTTGCCGTTTTCATTTTCCTTTCTCCTTCGCCGTTTTCTTTTGCCTTTGCCGTTTTCCTTTGCCGGTTCTCTTGCTTGCTTGTGTGCTTGTTTGTTTGTTGAAGTCATCATGGCTGAAAACACCAAACTTTGCGACTTCTCGAGCACTAATAATAATGATTTTATTAGTACTCCGATTGCTCCCGCCACTAGTGCGGAATCGTATGAAATCAACGCAGCTTTGCTGAATCTTGTTATGAAAGAGCAATTCTCTGGCCTTCCTAGTGAAGATGCCGCATCCCATCTCAATACCTTCATTGAGCTTTGTGATATGCAAAAGAAAAGAGATGTGTATAATGACGTGATTAAGTTGAAACCTTTTCCTTTCTCGTTGCGAGATCGCGCAAAACTTGGTTTTCTTCTTTGCCTAAAAATAGTATCGATTCTTGGAATAAGTGCAAAGATGCTTACATATCCAAGTATTTTCCGCCGGCTAAGATCACCTCCTTACGTAACGATATCATGCATTTCAAGCAATTTGATCATGAACACGTTGCACAATCTTGGGAGAGGATGAAGCTTATGATTAGAAATTGTCCCGCTCATGGCTTGAGTTTATGGATGATTATACAAATCTTTTACGCTGGCTTGAATTTCGCTTCTCGCAATATCTTGGACTCCGCCTTAGGTGGAACGTTCATGGAAATCACGTTAGGAGACGCTACAAAACTCCTAGACAATATCATGACCAACTACTCTCAGTGGCACACTGAAAGGTCGCCTGGTAGCAAAAAGGTGCACGCTATAGAAGAGATTAACTCGCTTAGTGCTAAGATGGACGAGTTGATGAATTTTGTTGCTAGTAGAAACGCTACCGTAGATCCTAATGACATGCCAGTATCTTCTTTGATTGAGAGTAGCAACACTAGTTTGGACGTGAATTTTGTTGGTAGGAACAATTTTGGAAACAACAATGCTTTTAGAGGAAACTATGTTCCTAGGCCTTTTCCTAGTAACTCCTCTAACAATTATGGCAATTCCTACAACAACACTTATGGAAATCACAACAAATTACCCTATGATTTAGAGAGTAATATCAAAGAGTTCATCAACTCTCAAAAGATTTTCAATGCGTCCATAGAGAAAAAACTAATCAAAATAGACGATTTGGCTAAGAGCGTTGATAGGATGTCTTGTGATATTGATGCTTTGAAAGTTAGACGCGCTCCTCCCAAGGTCAACTTGGATGAAACTTTGAAAGCTATGCGTATCTCCATGAATGAGAGCAAAGAAAGAACCGCCCAAATTCGCGCTAGACATGAATGGTTGAAAAGGGTGCGTTCTAGTGATGCAAATCACGAAGATCTTAAAGTGCTTGGTGTGTCTCCTCTTGAATCTTTGTTTTCGCGTGTTAAACCTACTTATGGAGGGGCTGGATATGAATCCACTTTGGTTGAAAAACGCCCCAATGATTTGGAGTCCACCTATCTTGATGATAAAGGTGTGGAGAGTGGAGTAGAAGAAGTCAAAATTTTGGGTAGTAATGAAACTCCCACTTTGGATTTCAAGGAATTCAATTATGATAATTGCTCCTTGTTTGAATGCATTTCATTGATGCAATCCATTGCAAACTCTCCACATGCTTATAGCCAAAGTAAAGCCTTTACCGCGCATATCATAGATGCTATGATGAAATCTCTTCAAGAGAAGATCGAACTAGAAGTCTCTATACCTAGAAAACTTCATGATGAGTGGGAACCTACTATCAAAATCAAGATCAAAAACTATGAGTGCAATGCTTTGTGTGATTTGGGTGCTAGTGTTTCCGCGATTCCAAAGTCTTTATGTGATATTCTTGGTTCTCATGAGATTGAAGAGTGTTCTCTATATTTGCATCTTGCGGATTCTACTATCAAGAAACCCATGGGGAGGATCGATGATGTTCTTATTGTTGCAAATAAGAACTATGTACCCGTGGATTTCATTGTACTTGACATAGATTGCAATCCTTCATGTCCCATTATTCTTGGTAGACCTTTCCTAAGGACTATTGGTGCTATCATCGATATGAAGGAAGGGAATATTAGATTTCAATTTCCTTTTAAGAAGGGCATGTAGCACTTTCCTAGAAAGAAAATAAGATTGCCTTATGAATCTATGATGAGGGCTACCTATGGTTTGAGCACCAAAGCTGACTGTAGGTGATTTCATCACCTTTCGCCTAGCTAAGGGCGTTAAACAAAAGCGCTTGTTGGGAGGCAACCCAACGAATCTATCCTTTTTATTTCTGTTTTGTGTTTCCCACACTTTCATAATTCTATTATGATTGTGTTTTTTGTGTATCTTTTTGCGTTTGTGCCAAGCAAAACCGTTATGATTAGTCTTGGGGATGATCGTTTGGTCATGCTGGAAAACACAGAAACTTGCTTCTCACGAAAAGAATTTTCATTTTTTTTATGTAAGAGCTTTTGAGTTGATTCTTTTTGCTGCTGATTTCTACGCAAATGCTTCAGACTATCGTAATTATCAGAATTTTTGAAGTACCAGAGGTATACGAAATATACAGATTGCTACATACTGGTCTGCTGTTAACAAATTCTGTTTTTGTTGTGTTGGTTGCTTATTTTGATGAAACTATGGATAGTACCGGGGGGGGGGGGGGTATTAGCCATGGAAGATTGAAAGTACAGTAACCCAACATCAGCACAAGTAGAATTTAAGTTTGCTACAGTACCTAAGGAAGTGGTGGTTTGCTTTCTTGTACTAATGTTATCACGAGTATCTGTTTAAGTTTCGTGTTGTGAAGTTTTCAAGTTTTGGGTGAAGTTCTTATGGACAAAGAGATAAAGAGTGGCAAGAGCTCAAGCTTGGGTATGCCCAAGGCACCCCAAGAGATTCAAGGATGTCGTAAAAGCCTAACCTTGGGGATGCCCCGGGAAGGCATCCCCTCTCTCGTCTTCAATCCATCGGTAACGTTACTTGGGACTATATTTTTATTCATCACATGTTATGTGTTTTTGCTTGGAGCGTCTTGTATCGTAGGAGTCTTTTATTTTTGTTGTGTCACAATCATCCTTGCTGCACACCTAGAGAGAGATACATGCACACACCGTGATTTTGTCGAGCTTCACTTATATATTTTGGTAGACAATTCAGCTCACATGTGCTTCACTTATATCTTTTGAGCTAGATACTTTTGCTCTATGTGCTTCACTTATATCTTTTAGAGCACAGCGGTGCGTGGCTTGGTAGTTGGCTTATGCTATGAAAGTACTCTCAAAAGGGGTAGTTATCCAAAGGGATATGAAAACTTCCCTGTAGCATGCACGTATGGTGAACCGCTATGTGATGAAATCTGAGCATGATTAGTATATTGATTGTCATCCTTTGCGTGGCGGTCGGGATCGCGCGATGGTTTATACCTACCAACCCTTCCCCTAGGAGTATGCGTTGAATGCTTTGTTTCGATTACTAATAAAACTTTTGCAACAAGTATATGAGTTCTCCATGACTAATGTTGAGTCCATGGTTTAGATGCACTTTCACCTTCCACCATCACTATCTTCTTAGTGCCGTGCAACTTTCGTCGGTGCACAAAACCCACCATTAGCCTCCCTCAAGACAGCCACCATACCTACCTATTATGGTTTTTTCAATGTCATTCCGAGATATATTGCCATGCAACTACCACCACGACATGTGCCACCATGTCTACATTGCCATCGCATGATCGTAAGATAGCTAGCATGATGTTTCCATTGATGTCTATGCCATGCTAGATCATTGCCACGGTACACTACCGAAGGCATTCCATATAGAGTCATCGTTGCTCTAAGTTTTGAGTTGAAAGTGTGATGATCATCATTAATGGAGCATTGTCCCATGTGAGGAAATAAAAGAGGCCAAAGAAGCCCACCAAAAAAAAGAGGCCAAAGAGCCCACCAAAAAAATGAGAGAAAAAGAGAGAAGGGATAATGCTACCACTTGTGCATATTAAGCACCATGATCTTCATGATTGAGACTCTCTCGTTTTGTCACCACCATATAGCTAGTGGGAAATTTTCATTATATAACTTGGCTTGTATATTCCAATGATAGGCGTCCTCAAAATTGCCTTAGGTCTTCGTGAGCAAGCAAGTTGGATGCACACCCACTAGTTTTCTTTAAGAGCTTTCACATACTCGTAGCTCTAGTGCATCATTTGTATGGCAATCCCTACTCATTCACATTGATATCTATTGATGAGCATCTCCACAGCACATTGATATGCCTAGTTAATGTGACTATCTTCTCCTTTTTTGTCTCGCAACCTCCACCACATTCCACACAATCTATAGTGCTATAACCATGGCTCACGCTCATGTATTGCGTGAGAGTTGAAAAGGTTTGAGAAAGTAAAGGTGTGAAACAATTACTTGGCCAATACCGGGGTTGTGCATGATTTAAATCCATTGTGCAATGATGAAATAGCATAGCCAGACTATATGCTTTTGTAGGGATAACTTTCTTTTGTTCTTGTTATTTTGAAAGTTCATGATTACCTTGCTAGTTTGGTTGAATTATTATTGTTTCCACTTCAATAGAAAACTATTGTTTTAAATCTAATGGATTTGAACATTCACGTCACATAAGAGGAATTACAAAGGACACCTATGCTAGGTAGCATGAAAGCATCAAAAATTCATTCTTTATCACTTGCTAGGGAATTTGCTTCTTGATTTCTATCAAGTCATTTGCGGGCATCCGATAGGGTCTCTTGGATATCGGGGCTGTTCCGGGTAATAGCTCAATCAAGAACTCAATCTCTCTATCAGGTGGCATGCCTGGCAATTCCTCCGGAAATACATCTGGGTACTCCTGTACAATCGGTACTTCCTCCTGGACTACTCCCGTGAGAGAGTTTACTCGCTTACTCCGGGTCGGGCGCTGAGACACGTACTTAATCCGCTTCTGCTCGGGGGTGGTGAGCAAAATAGACTTAAGGGCACAATCAATATTACCTTCATACTTGGCCAACCAATCCAAGCCTAGGATTACATCCAATCCCTGGGACTCTAATACGATGAGGTCGGTGGGAAAATTATGGTTCCCGATGTTGAGACTCAAAGCATGGCATCCTATCCCGGCTGTCATCATGCCTCCTGGGGAACTGACCTTAATAGGCTGGCTGAGGGTTCTAGTTGGCAAACTATACTTTTCCACAACTACCCTTGATATGAATGAATGTGTTGCACCAGAATCAAAAAGTACCAATACTGGACGTGAATTTAGCAAAAACTTACCAACCACAGTATCGGGGTGATCATAGACCTCTTCAACATCAATGTGGTTCACCTGAGCTCGAGGAAAAGGATTGGGCTTCTTTGCTGTAGAGTTGCGGTTGCCGTTTCCATTTCCCTGCTTGTTCTGGGGACATTCAGTGGCATAGTGTCCCGTCTTCTGACACTTGAAGCAGGTGATGTGATTCAGATCCTTCTGAGCTGGAGCTGAATGCTGCTGAGTGCCAGTACCGCCATTCTTGAAGTTACTGTTGTTGCGGTGGTTCCCATTTCCTCCATGGTTGTGGCCTCCATGGTTGTGCACTGGGTGGTTATGCTGAACGTGTCCTCCAAACTTACCGGATCCAGTCCCGGTATTCCCTGAATAGGGGGTGTAGCGAGGCTTCTGCTGAGTGCTGGAGTTGAACTTTCCAACCCCATACTTTCGCTTGCGGTTCTCCATCTGCTGGTGTTTCCCCTCCAAGATGAGGGCCTTATCAACCAGCTCCTGGTAGTTGTTGAAGGTGGCTACAGTCAACTGAATGCTCAGCTCATCATTGAGTTCTTCCAAGAACTTTTCCTGCTTGGCCGCATCATCGGCCACATCTCCTGGTGCATAACGGGCGAGCATGCTGAATTCATCGACATACTGGGCCACAGAGCGATTCCCCTGGCGTAAGTTGCGAAACTCACGCTTCTTCAGACTCATTGCACCATCTGAGACATGTGCGGTGTGGAAGGCTTGCCTGAATTGCTCCCAAGTGACTCCAACAATGTGATAAGTGGTGGTGTAGTTCTCCCACCAAGCAGCTGCAGGGCCTTCAAGTTGATGCGCGGCAAAACGCACCTCTCAGCTTCAGAACAACCAGCAGTGATAAGTTCACGCTCCATCTTGCGGAGCCAATCATCTGCCACAATGGGCTCAATGCTGCTGGAGAAAGTTGGAGGGTTCAACCTCAGGAAACGGGTGAGATTGTCGGCCTGGGGTGGATGCGGTTGTTGTTATTGTTCTGGTTCTGGATGATCAGCTGCATGAGGGTGTCTTGTTGCTGGATCAACTGGGTGAGTTCCGGCGGAAAGTTGGACTCAGGGGCGCGTCTCGGAGGCATCTGATGTATGTGGAGGGGTGAGATTAGCATAGAACAATGGTCTAAGAGTAATTACACTACCCATATGAAATGCAACAAACAAGTATCACACCACACATTTATTCAATACCATCACAAAGGTTCACACGAGGATACAAAATTCGATAATCCTGAACATCGGCCTAAAACGTATAACGAAAAAGTAAATTTTGGTGGTCTAGTCTGAGTGTCCTCCTCAGAAAAGCAAGGTGATGGGTCCTTCGATGGAGCTTTCTTCATAGTCCTCGTCGTTGCTGATCAGGGGGGCTACGTCTCCTTATGGATGAAGGTTCTCGCCCATGTCCAGTTCCTCCTCCACGTATGCAACTCGAGTCTTCAGCTTCTCGATCCGCTCCAGAAAGTCCTTCACCTCCAGTTCATGTTCATAGTGGGCTTCCCGGGCTGCTTCTTCAAGTTCAAGCTCGCGGAGTGACAGTTGCTTGATCTTCCTGGCGTCCTTGATCACACGATGCTCCAGAGTCCCGTTGTGCTTCTCCAAGGTCTGAGCATAAGACAAGAGAGCGTCCTTGGTCTTTCTTGAGATGATTTCTCCGTCTTCGTTTCTCCGGGATACGGTGAATAGGTCTGGAGAAATAGGGCAGCCCTTGTACTCTTCCTTGATACGTCCGAGTGCACAATGGATCGCCATGTCCCTTCCGAGAATCCAGTTGGGTGCGATGAACTTGAAATCCACCGGCTCAGTGCGCGGCTGGAATGTCCTTCCGGGAACGTGCACCTCGATCCTGTAGCATGAATCCTCCGGGTAAGACGAAGTTGGCTTCCCTGTGACAGTCGGCAGAGCAATCCTCAAGTCCTTGGTGATATGCACCAGCTCCTTTCCGAAAGGCATAGTGGCGTCGGGCTGGCAAAACTTCGTGAACTTAACAGGGATGAAGGTGGCCATCTAAAACATTGGAAAATCGGAGAGAAGTCAGAAATGATCAGAAGAGAAAATAGAGGGTTTATAGACATAAGAGAAAATAGTTTTCTTCCTAAGGCTTTTCCATTCCTAGAGGTTACGTCCTAAGGTCAGCGTGTGCTCTGATACCATTGCTGTAGCGACCCGAATCAAGACGAGTCAAGCCTGTGGTGTTTCCGTACCATCCCAAGATCATGCTGGTACACACTCAGTACATAATGTATATATTCAAGAGTTCAATCACACAGCTTTATTAATCGAAATCTCATAAAGAGTACTTTATTACAATAAAGGATTACAATAAAGTGGTTGAAGGTCATCTCATGAGATATCTAACGAAGACTAGCGGAAGCATCAGGTAGACGAGTCCATCCGACTCCAAGGGCATGTCGCTGAGCGTAGATCGTAGCCTCTCTCCTGGTCAGAAAAGTACTCTGCAACATGATACGTTGCAGCCGTGTAGGTCAGCATATGGAATATGCCGGCAAGTCATCAAGAGAGGAGTAAAATAATAATCAACTATCTCTACATGCATATTTGGCCGGTGGGGCTATGAGTTTTGCATAAAGCCAGTTTTATCCTACAACAAGAGGGGTTGGAAGCAAAATATTACTACATTGTTTGTTGTTAACGAGATGGTTCCGCCAACCAATTCTCGTACCCGAATAGTTGTTAACACCCACATCATTATTAAGTTGTGTCGAGAGTTCAGGGGAATTTCAATGCCTTCGGCTCAAGTTGTCCATGACCGTGGACACGGCTAATCGATTAGGTTGGGCACTCTGTAGAGTTTTGCACACGTTCCCCACAAGATTTGATCGCCTCCATGTTTGTCCTCGCACTTCAGGGTGTTTGAAGACCGGATGATCAAAACATGGTCTTTCAACGGGTCCCTCTGAATCCCTGTCGGTGCCCATCCATTCCTACCGTTCTTCTACATCTGCTAGCACCGCCTGTCCAGAGTTGCCGCGTTGTCCAACCAAGCCAGAGCCCATAATGACTTGTGGCTGTGTAGGTAAGCCTTGAGTCTTGAAGTATCCGTCCGTCTCTTCGAGCCTGGGTGAAGCTTTCCGCAGGATGTCATGGCCGTCCCCAACATCCCGGGTCATCCACTGGGTTCTCCAGGGAGCCGATCAACCGTCCTTCACCCAGAGTTGCATTGCGTCCGAGGTCTTGAAATCTTGTCTTAACCGGTCTTGATTATTTAGTCAACCTCGCATCACTCGTGTTATGCACTCAACCGAAATCCCGTCTACTCAAGCATAGCAATATGAAATTTGTCATCCCGGGGCCAAGTATCGGGGTTGTTGTGTGCCTACCACATGATACTACAACTTATACTAAAGTTTCCAAGTACCTAGGCAGCATGCAATTTGGGCAAAGAAAGGTGAACTACCATGCCTCGAAAACATAGGAAAATAACATGATCAAAATGACTTGCCTTGATGATGGTTGTCTTGATCGAGCGCTTCTAAGTAACACGCTTCGCACTCCGGATGATCTACCGATACAAACACAAAACACACCATAAGCACTACAATCAAGACACAAGTGAAAATAACATCACAAGTAAGGATTTGCTAAAGCCTAAGTAAAAGAATTCTACACGCGTCACTATGGCAGAAACTTGTTGCTGTTAAAAACACCAGTAAAAATACTTTAAAATTTTTGAAACTTCTACCACAGTAAGATAAAATCACTAGGAAGCAGTAGCAAAAAGAATCAACTCAAAATCATTTTTTAAACTCCTGGAATAGGCAAAACAAGGTTTAAACTAAATCTGATCTAACTTATATTTGAAAATTTCAAACATAGACAAATTATATGTTTTTAAAAACTACAGAAAAATTGGAGTCTACTGGAACAAGAAGCAATATCATTGTACTTCGGGATCAAAAGTTACGGCCAAAACAAAATAGAAACTTTTCTGTTTTTGCAACTAGACAAAAAAAGAAACTAACTAGCTAAATAACAGGGGTATACGTGGCGTGCTGTGATAGGCTAAGGGGTGTTTACTGCGAGGTTTATAAACAAACGGCCGAAACCTAACTAAAAGCTCTGGCTAACTGTTTAAGTGAACTAAAAACCGACGGTTTTCTCAGCTAAACCGAACAGGTATTCTAAGAACTAATCTAACCCGTACATATTAGATCTAACGGTGCATAGGGGAGATGGTGGGGTGCTCACCGGCGGGACACCTCCGACGAGGCCTTGGCAGTGGCCGAAGGTGGTGGAGGCAGCTGCGGGGGTCCTCCGGCGACGGCGACGGGACGGGGAGGCGGCGGCGAGGTCGGGGAACGTGCTGGTGGCGACGGAGAGGCGAGGGAGGCACTGGGGTGGCTGCCCCCAGGTGCGGCCGAAGTGGTGGAGCTCGGACTCGCCGGCGAGGCTGCGGCAGGGGCTCGGGGCGGCGGCGTCTTGGCGAGGCGGTGGGAGGAACGGGGCTGCGGAGGCCGGGGCTGTTTGTATAGGCCGGGAGGGGGCTTGGGGAAGGAAAGGAGAGGGGGTGCGGTAGGGGATCCCGGCGGTCTCGGGCTCGGGGTCAGGCAGGGATTAGGAAAGGGGAGAGGTAGGGGGTGACCGGTGGGAGGGGCAGGTCGGGCGGGGGCCCCGCGTGGCAGTGAGAGGGGGCGGGGAAGGAAGGGGTAGGGCGGCCGAAAATTAGGGATTTCGGATCCCGAGCTGTGGGGTGGCGGCCCACTGCCTATCAAGCGCCCAGGCGGCGGCTCCAAAAAAAAACTTTCCTAACTAAATCTTTTCCGAAACAGAAAAACAAAAGTGAAATAAAAGGAAATAAATCAAATATTTAATATAGAGTATTATATAGCAAAAAAATCAGAAAAATATCCTCTACCCGAATAACATTTTTCCAAAGCAAAAATAAAAACTTAAAAAAAATGTTTTTTTCAGAAATTCCTCAAAATGCTTTATTATCTTTTTGCAAATATTTTTGCAAATGATCTTTGGATTTCTTGACTCCAATATTTCAGAAATTGCCCGCACTTTGGAGGGTCATTTTCCTCCGCTCTCTCTCTTGCGTGCACGAGAGTATTTCCCCGGGCATTTCTCGTGCGAGGAAAAAAAATGGAAATGCAAATCAAAAGACGAAAGAATTCAAGTGCCAATTTTATTTCAATCAATATGCATAGATGCTTAGCTACAATATAAAACATTCCCAATTAGGAAAATTGGGATGTTACAAACCTATCCACCTTAAGATGAATCTCGCCCTCGAGATTCGGGTTGGTTAGAAAATAGGTGCGGGTGGTCTCGACAAAGATCCTCTTCTCGTTCCGAGGTGGCTTCTTCCTCGGTGTGGTGGCTTCACAGCACCTTGCAGAACTTGATGATCTTGCTGTGGGTAACTCTGTTGGCAGTCTCGAGAATCCTGACGGGTTTCTCCTCATACGTCAGATCACTGTCCAGCTGTATGGCCTCTAGGGGCACTGTATCTCTCAACGGAACATCGGCCATCTCAGCGTGGCATTTCTTCAACTGGGAAACATGGAAGACATCATGAACTCCGGACAATCCTTCCGGCAGTTCCAGTTTGTATGCAACTTCGCCTCTACGTTCAAGAATTTTGTAGGGGCCAATGAAACGAGGTGCTAATTTTCCTTTCACACCGATTCTCTTGATTCCTCGAAGTGGAGACACCCGAAGATATGCTCGGTCTCCCACTTCGTACGTTACTTCCTTGCGTTTGCTGTCAGCATAACTCTTCTGCCTGGACTGAGCTATCTTCAGTCGGTCACGAATAAGCTTGACCTTCTTTTCAGAATCTCGGATAAGGTCGGGACCAAAAAGTTGTCGGTCTCCAACTCCATCCCACATCAACGGTGTTCTGCACCTCCTTCCGTATAGAGCTTCGAAAGGGGCCATCTTCAGACTGGTCTGGTAGCTGTTGTTGTATGAGAACTTGGCATAAGGTAAATTGTCATCCCAACTAGACCCATAGTCTAGTGCGCAAGCTCTCAACATGTCCTCCAGAATCTGATTGACTCTCTCGGTCTGTCCATCTGTCTGTGGGTGAAAAGCTGTACTGAACTCCAATCTCGTTCCCAAGGTTTCATGCAGTTGGTGCCAAAATTTGGATGTGAACTGAGTCGCTCTATCTGACACAATGCTCTTCGGTACTCCGTGGAGACATACAATTCTGGTCATATATATCTTGGCCAGCTTGGCACTCGTGTAAGTAGTCTTCACAGGAATAAAGTGAGCTACCTTGGTCAAACGATCGACCACAACCCAAATAGAATCATAGCCAGAACGGGTCCTGGGTAATCCGGTGATGAAATCCATACCAAGCTTTTCCCATTTCCACTCGGGTATCGGCAGAGGTTGGAGCAAACCTGCTGGCTTCTGATGCTCGGCTTTTACTCGCTGACAAACATTGCATATAGCTACGAACTCGGCAATGTATTTCTTCAATCCTGTCCACCAGAAACTTTCTTTCAGATCCAGCTACATCTTGGTGTTGCCGGGGTGTATCGAGTACGGGGAATCATGGGCCTCCTGAAGTATCAACTTCCTGAGTTCGGGATCATTGGGCACATAGATGCGATCCTCAAACCATAAAGTTCCATGTTCATCCTCACGAAAACCTTTAGCCTTCCCGTCTTCCATTTTCTGCTTAATCTCAGCTATCTCCTTGTCTGATTTGTGTGCTTCGCGGATCTTTTCTGTCAAAGTAGACTGAATTTCCAGAGTGGCAACAAATCCTCTTGGAACTATTTCCAATTTGAGCTCTCGGAGGTCATCGACTAACTCCTGGGGTAATCCTCCAGCTGTGAGTGTGATCACATAACTCTTACGGCTCAACGCATCGGCTACAACATTTGCCTTGCCTGGGTGATAATGCAATCTCATGTCATAGTCCTTGATCAACTCTAGCCATCGCCTCTGTCTGAGATTCAACTCCTTCTGCGTGAAGATATACTTCAGGCTCTTGTGATCAGTGTAAACATCACAACTATTTCCGATCAGGAAATGTCTCCAGGTCTTGAGAGCGTGCACTACGGCTACTAGTTCCAAGTCATGTGTGGCATAATTCAACTCATGAGGTCTGAGTTGTCTGGATGCATAGGCTACAACATTGCCTTCTTGCATGAGCACTCCTTCGAGTCCTTGACGAGAAGCGTCACAGTAAACCTGGAAATCCTTCCGAATGTTCGGCAATATCAGCACTAGGGGTGTAACAAGACGTTTCTTCAGCTCTTGAAAACTGGTTTCACATTCCTGAGTCCAAACATACTTGGATTCCTTCTTCAACAACTCTGTCATGGGCTTGGCAATCTTTGAGAAATTCTCAATGAACCTCCGGTAATATCCGGCAAGTTCGAGGAAACTGCGGATCTCCTTGACTGAAGTGGGTGCTACCCATTCGGTGACTGCTGCGACCTTGGCAGGGTCCACTGCTATTCCTTCTCCTAAGATGACGTGGCCGAGGAATCCGACTTCCTTCAACCAAAACTCACATTTGCTAAACTTTGCATATAGCTTATGCTCTCGAAGCTTCTCCAGAACTAGACGCAGGTGTTCCTTGTGTTCCTCTTCGTTCTTGGAGAATATCAGTATGTCATCGATGAACACCACGACAAACTTGTCCAAGTATTCCATAAATACCTTGTTCATCAGATTCATAAAATATGCCGGAGCATTAGTCAGTCCAAATGACATGACCGTGTACTCATACAAGCCGTACCGAGTGGTGAAGGCTGTCTTGGGTATATCCTGTTCACGAATCTTCAACTGATGATACCCGGATCGAAGATCGATCTTTGAGAATACGCGAGCTCCAACTAACTGATCAAACAGATCATTGATCATCGGCAAGGGGTACTTGTTCTTGATGGTCACATCGTTCAATGCACGATAATCGACAACCATTCTCAAGGACTTGTCCTTCTTTTCAACCAACAGCACTGGGGCTCCCCAAGGTGAAGAACTTGGGCGAATATACCCTTTGTCCAACAACTCCTTAATTTGCTTCTTGATTTCTATCAAGTCATTTGCGGGCATCCGATAGGGTCTCTTGGATATCGGGGCTGTTCCGGGTAATAGCTCAATCAAGAACTCAATCTCTCTATCAGGTGGCATGCCTGGAAATTCCTCCAGAAATACATCTGGGTACTCTTGTACAATCGGTACTTCCTCCTGGACTACTCCCGTGAGAGAGTTTACTCGCTTACTCCGGGTCGGGCGCTGAGACACGTACTTAATCCGCTTCTGCTCGGGGGTGGTGAGCAAAATAGACTTAAGGGCACAATCAATATTCCCTTCATACTTGGCCAACCAATCCATGCCTAGGATTACATCCAATCCCTGGGACTCTAATACGATGAGGTCGGTGGGAAAATTATGGTTCCCGATGTTGAGACTCAAAGCATGGCATCCTATCCCGGCTGTCATCATGCCTCCTGGGGAACTGACCTTAATAGGCTGGCTGAGGGTTCTAGTTGGCAAACTATACTTTTCCACAACTACCCTTGATATGAATGAATGTGTTGCACCAGAATCAAAAAGTACCAATACTGGACGTGAATTTAGCAAAAACTTACCAACCACAGTATCGGGGTGATCATAGACCTCTTCAACATCAATGTGGTTCACCTGAGCTCGAGGAAAAGGATTGGGCTTCTTTGCTGCAGAGTTGCCGTTGCCATTTCCATTTCCCTGCTTGTTCTGGGGACATTCAGTGGCACAGTGTCCCGTCTTCTGACACTTGAAGCAGGTGATGTGATTCAGATCCTTCTGAGCTGGAGCTGAATGCTGCTGAGTGCCAGTACCGCCATTCTTGAAGTTACTGTTGTTGCGGTGGTTCCCATTTCCTCCATGGTTGTGGCCTCCATGGTTGTGCACTGGGTGGTTATGCTGAACGTGTCCTCCAAACTTACCGGATCCAGTCCCGGTATTCCCTGAATAGGGGGTGTAGCGAGGCTTCTGCTGAGTGCTGGAGTTGAACTTTCCAACCCCATACTTTCGCTTGCGGTTCTCCATCTGCTGGTGTTTCCCCTCCAAGATGAGGGCCTTATCAACCAGCTCCTGGTAGTTGTTGAAGGTGGCTACAGTCAACTGAATGCTCAGCTCATCATTGAGTCATTCCAAGAACTTTTCCTGCTTGGCCGCATCATCGGCCACATCTCCAGGTGCATAACGGGCGAGCATGCTGAATTCATCGACATACTGGGCCACAGAGCGATTCCCCTGGCGTAAGTTGCGAAACTCACGCTTCTTCAGACTCATTGCACCAGCTGAGACATGTGCGGTGCGGAAGGCTTGCCTGAATTGCTCCCAAGTGACTCCAACAATGTGATAAGTGGTGGTGTAGTTCTCCCACCAAGCAGCTGCAGGGCCTTCAAGTTGATGCGCGGCAAAATGCACCTTCTCAGCTTCAGAACAACCAGCAGTGATAAGTTCACGCTCCATCTTGTGGAGCCAATCATCTGCCACAATGGGCTCAATGCTGCTGGAGAAAGTTGGAGGGTTCAACCTCAGGAAACGGGTGAGATTGTCGGCCTGGGGTGGATGCGGTTGTTGTTATTGTTCTGGTTCTGGATGATCAGCTGCATGAGGGTGTTTTGTTGCTGGATCAACTGGGTGAGTTCCGGCGGAAAGTTGGACTCAGGGGCGCGTCTCGGAGGCATCTGATGTATGTGGAGGGGTGAGATTAGCATAGAACAATGGTCTAAGAGTAATTACACTACCCATATGAAATGCAACAAACAAGTATCACACCACACATTTATTCAATACCATCACAAAGGTTCACACGAGGATACAAAATTCGATAATCCTGAACATCGGCCTAAAACGTATAACGATAAAGTAAATTTTGGTGGTCTAGTCTAAGTGTCCTCCTCAGGAAAGCAAGGTGATGGGTCCTTCGGTGGAGCTTTCTTCATAGTCCTCGTCGTTGCTGATCAAGGGGGCTACGTCTCCTTATGGATGAAGGTTCTCGCCCATGTCCAGTTCCTCCTCCACGTATGCAACTCGAGTCTTCAGCTTCTCGATCCGCTCCAGAAAGTCCTTCACCTCCAGTTCATGTTCATAGTGGGCTTCCGGGCTGCTTCTTCAAGTTCAAGCTCGCGGAGTGACAGTTGCTTGATCTTCCTGGCATCCTTGATCACACGATGCTCCAGAGTCCCGCTGTGCTTCTCCAAGGTCTGAGCATAAGACAAGAGAGCGTCCTTGGTCTTTCTTGAGATGATTTCTCCGTCTTCGTTTCTCCGGGATACGGTGAATAGGTCTGGAGAAATAGGGCAGCCCTTGTACTCTTCCTTGATACGTCCGAGTGCACAATGGATCTCCATGTCCCTTCCGAGAATCCAGTTGGGTGCGATGAACTTGAAATCCACCGGCTCAGTGCGCGGCTGGAATGTCCTTCCGGGAACGTGCACCTCGATCCTGTAGCATGAATCCTCCGGGTAAGACGAAGTTGGCTTCCCTGTGATAGTCGGCAGAGCAATCCTCAAGTCCTTGGTGATATGCACCAGCTCCTTTCCGAAAGGCATAGTGGCGTTGGGCTGGCAAAACTTCGTGAACTTAACAGGGATGAAGGTGGCCATCTAAAACATTGGAAAATCGGAGAGAAGTCAGAAATGATCAGAAGAGAAAATAGAGGGTTTATAGACATAAGAGAAAATAGTTTTCTTCCTAAGGCTTTTCCATTCCTAGAGGTTACGTCCTAAGGTCAGCGTGTGCTCCTATACCATTTCTGTAGCGACCCGACTCAAGACGAGTCAAGCCTGTGGTGTTTCCGTACCATCCCAAGATCATGCTGGTACACACTCAGTACATAATGTATATATTCAAGAGTTCAATCACACAGCTTTATTAATCGAAATCTCATAAAGAGTACTTTATTACAATAAAGGATTACAATAAAGTGGCTGAAGGTCATCTCATGAGATATCTAACGAAGACTGGCGGAAGCATCAGGTCGACGAGTCCATCCGACTCCAAGGGCATGTCGTTGAGCGTAGATCGTAGCCTCACTCCTGGTCGGAAAAGTACTCTGCAACATGATACGTTGCAGCCGTGTAGGTCAGCATATGGAATATGCTGGCAAGTCATCAAGAGAGGAGTAAAATAATAATCAACTATCTCTACATGCATATTTGGCCGGTGGGGCTATGAGTTTTGCATAAAGCCAGTTTTATCCTACAACAAGAGGGGTTGGAAGCAAAATATTACTACATTGTTTGTTGTTAACGAGATGGTTCCGCCAACCAATTCTCGTACCCGAATAGTTGTTAACACCCACATCATTATTAAGTTGTGTCGAGAGTTCAGGGGAATTTCAATGCCTTTGGATCAAGTTGTCCATGACCGTGGACACGGCTAATCGATTAGGTTGGGCACTCTGCAGAGTTTTGCACACGTTCCCCACAAGATTTGATAGCCTCCGTGTTTGTCCTCGCACTTCAGGGTGTTTGAAGACCGGATGATCAAAACATGGTCTTTCAACGGGTCCCTCTGAATCCCTGTCGGTGCCCATCCATTCCTACCGTTCTTCTACATCTGCTAGCACCGCCTGTCCAGAGTCGCCGCGTTGTCCAACCAAGCCAGAGCCCATAATGACTTGTGGCTGTGCAGGTAAGCCTTGAGTCTTGAAGTCTCCGTCCGTCTCTTCGAGCCTGGGTGAAGCTTTCCGCAGGATGTCATGGCCGTCCCCAGCATCCCGGGTCATCCACTGGGTTCTCCAGGGAGCCGATCAACCGTCCTTCACCCAGAGTTGCATTGCGTCCGATGTCTTGAAAATCTTGTCTTAACCGGTCTTGATTATTTAGTCAACCTCGCATCACTCGTGTTATGCACTCAACCAAAATCCCGTCTACTCAAGCATAGCAATATGAAATTTGTCGTCCCGGGGCCAAGTATCGGGGTTGTTGTGTGCCTACCACATGATACTACAACTTATACTAAAGTTTCCATGTACCTAGGCAACATGCAATTTGGGCAAAGAAAGGTGAACTACCATGCATCAAAAACATAGGAAAATAACATGATCAAAATGACTTGCCTTGATGATGGTTGTCTTGATCGAGCGCTTCTAAGTAACACGCTTCGCACTCCGGATGATCTACCGATACAAACACAAAACACACCATAAGCACTACAATCATGCCACAAGTGAAAATAACATCACAAGTAAGGATTTGCTAAAGCCTAAGTAAAAGAATTCAACACGCGTCACTATGGCAAAAACTTGTTTCTGTTAAAAACACCAGTAAAAATACTTACATTTTTTGAAACTTCTACCACAGTAAGATATAATCACTAGGAAGCAGTAGCAAAAAGAATCAACTCAAAATCATTTTTTAAACTCCTGGAATAGGCAAAACAAGGTTTAAACTAAATCTGATCTAACTTATATTTAAAATTTCAAACATAGACAAATTATATGTTTTCAAAAACTACAGACAAATTGGAGTCTACTGGAGCAAGAATCAATATCATTGGACTTCGGGATCAAAAGTTATGGCCAAAACAAAACAGAAACTTTTCTGTTTTTGCAACTAGACAAAAAAAGAAACTAACTAGCTAACTAACTGGGGGTATACGTGGCGCGCTGTGATAGGCTAAGGGGTGTTTGCTGCGAGGTTTATAAACAAACGGCCGAAACCTAACTAAAAGCTCCGGCTAACTGTTTAAGTGAACTAAAAACCGACGGTTTTCTGAGCTAAACCGAACAGGTATTCTAAGAACTAATCTAACCCGTACATATTAGATCTAACGGTGCATAGGGGAGATGGTGGTGTGCTCACCGGCGAGACAACTCCGGCGAGGCCTTGGCAGTGGCCGAAGGGGGTGGAGGCGGCTGCGGGGGTCCTCCGGCGACGGCGACGGGACGGGGAGGCGGCGGTGAGGTCGGGGAACGTGCTGGTGGCGACGGCGAGGCGAGGGAGGCACTGGGGTGGCTACCCCCAGGTGCGGCAGAAGTGGTGGAGCTCGGGCTCATCGGCGAGTCTGCGGCAGGGGCTCGGGGCGGCGGCGGCTTGGCGAGGCGGTGGGAGGAACGGGGCTGCGGAGGCCGGGGTTGTTTATATAGGCCGGGAGGGGGCTTGGGGAAGGAAAGGAGAGGGGGTGCGGCAGGGGATCCCGGCGGTCTCGGGCTCGGGGTCAGGCAGGGATTAGGAAAGGGGAGAGGTAGGGGGTGACCGGTGGGAGGGGCAGGTCAGGCGGGGTCCCCGCGTGGCAGTGAGAGGGGGCGGGGAAGGAAGGGGTAGGGCGGCCGAAAATTAGGGATTTCGTATCCCGGGCTGTGGGGTGGCGGCCCACTGCCTATCAAGCGCCCAGGCGGCGGCTCCAAAGAAAAAACTTTCCTAACTAAATCTTTTCCGAAACAGAAAAACAAAAGTGAAATAAAAGGAAATAAATCAAATATTTAATATAGAGTATTATATACCAAAAAAATGAGAAAAATATCCTCTACCCGAATAACATTTTTCCAAAGCAAAAATAAAAACTTAAAAAAAAATGTTTTTTTCAGAAATTCCTCAAAATGCTTTATTATCTTTTTCCAAATATTTTTGCAAATGATCTTTGGATTTCTTGGCTCCAATATTTCAGAAATTGCCCGCACTTTGGAGGGTCATTTTCCTCCGCTCTCTCTCTTGCGTGCACGAGAGTATTTCCCCGGGCATTTCTCGTGCGAGGAAAAAAATGGAAATGCAAATCAAAAGACGAAAGAATTCAAGTGCAATTTTATTTCAATCAATATGCATAGATGCTTAGCTACAATGTACAACATTCCCAATTAGGAAAATTGGGATGTTACACGGCAACCAATGAAACTTAAGAGTTGCCTTGCATTGTGGGTATGGGAACCTTCCATGCACACACCAGGCAACGAAAAGCGCAAATGCCGGCAGATCATGCAACAAGTATTGGTACCAAACATACATTTGAAAGTTCTCTTTCTTAGCTGCGTCGAATGTGTTGACCCCATTCACCCAAGCTTCTTTCAAGTCATCCATCAGCTGTTGCATGTACACACTCATATTCTTCCCCGGGTAGTTTGGCCCTGGAACTACAACGTCAGAAATATGTGCTTTCTTTGCATAATGGATGATGGTGGAAGATAGAGGGGAATGACAAATACAGGCCAACAACTATATTGGGTAGCCGTCATACCAAAAGGATTGAACCCATCGAGGCTGATGGCGATTCAACAATTCCTTGGTTCTTTAGCTTTTTCCTTATGTATACTATCGAATGCCTTCCGTGCGTCACCATCTGAAGGGTGTACCAACATCAGAACTCCATGTTCATCTAATTCTTTCCTAATTCCATGCTTGTGCCATGTCATCTGTTTTGCTATTTCTTCGAGCATGTAAAGTCGTTGAAGTCTTGGTAGGATCGGCAGATACCGTAGGACACTCACGGGGATTTTGCTCTGCTTCTTCTCACCTTCACCGTTTTCTACCTCAACATATCTGGAGGATTTACAAAATGGATAATATGTTTCGTCCGCATACTCTTTCCTAAATAAGGCACATCCTTTCTCACAAGCATGTTTCTGCTCATACGGCATCTTGAGTGCACTAAGGATTTTGTCTGAGTCATATAGGTTTGAAGGCATAATATGACCTTCGGGTAGAAAGCGCCCAAATAGGGTCATCACTGAGTCAAACAGGTCTCTTCCAATGTTGAATTGGGCTTTCAGAGCCATTACTTGTGCGATGGCATCTAGCTGAGAAATCTTAGTGTGCTCGTGAAGAGGACGTTTTGAAGACTCCAACATGGCATAGAAGGCTTTCGTGGATTCCTCCATCTCTTCGTCCTTGTTCCGAGCAACATCAAAGTCATTCACCATGTCTTCAATCCCTGTACCATAATCATCGGTGCACCGATGCAACACCTCATCTCTGTTACGTTGGGCCGACTAACCATGAAATGTCCACAAGGTATAGCCGGGAGTAAAACCACGCATCTGCAGGTGTTTACCCATTACATCCTTTGTCTGTCGCGAATAATTCTTGCACTTAGTGTAGGGGCACCATGTTTTTGGGTGGCCTTTAGAAAATGCCGTTTCCATGAATTCATAGGTTTTGCTCAACCATTCATCGGTCATATCTCTCTGACTATGGTGACCGGTGTACATCCACTCACGATCAGTCATTCTGGCAAGCTAGCTACATAGTATCCACATATAAAACAATATAAATTATGAGTTCATCAAGTATGTTAAATTAATTATGGCCATTTTTTAATCATGGTTAATACATTGGGATGCACGACATGCACACCTACCAGCTACTAGGTAAAGATGGGTCCTAATCCCACCCGAGTATGTGTAGATTGGGTCATTTCCCCATGCTCTGCTCCCGACCCAACGCAAAATTTCGGTAGCACCTCCCCGCTGTTCTCCTAATACACGTCTCGGCAACTAACTGAGAGGATGTGTACCCGGAGAACAACAAGGAGGAGCTGTCGAAACTCTGCATGGGATCCGGAGAAAAGCGTGGGAAACGACCCAATCTACACATACCCGGGCTGTCCATGGATAACGTTGGACAATTCAAAAGAATCACCGTTATAAATATGCAAATGCATGCATATTTATGATAGGAACCCTTTCGAACGGGAGACGCATATTGGTTAAGCAACAACTTTGCATTTTAATAATAAAAATACCTAGCTAGATAGTGTCATCAGCACGAAGGCCGGAACAGAGCAAAATAAAGGGGGTGAAGGAGGAGTTAACAAATGTGCTCACTTTCGAATGCAGGGGAGGTCGTCGAAAACCAAACTCTCGCGGAAAGCTACTACACATTTAAATGCACTCAATCAACACAAATACGCACTCGCGGTAATTAAGCTAACTAATACTAACATCTATTATTAATAATTTATTATTCAAGTTTTGTTACTCTTCTCTTCTTCTATTTCTTTTCTTCTTATTATTTTCTTTCTATTGCTAACAGCTAGCTAACTAATACTAACAGCTAGCTAACTAATACTTACATGTACTAACATCTATTGCTAACTAAATCTAACTAAAATCTACCACTAAAAATGTACCACTTAAAATCTACCACTAAACATCTATTGCTAACTAAATCTAACTAACATAGAAAAAATAAACTAAAAAAAAGAAAAAAAGGGGAGGAGGAGCTCACCGGCGAGTCGGAGCGGGGCTCGCGCGGGGCAGCGGCGTGGCGGGGCTGGCGCGGGGCAGAGGCGATTAGGGGCGGGCGCGGGGCAGAGGCGTGTAGGGGCGGGCGTGGGGCACAGGCGAGTAGGGGCACCGCGGGGCGGCGCCGGCGAGTACGTGTGGGCGCGGGGCGGTGTGGGGGCCGATGCCTCGGGGCGGGGCGACGGCGGGGCTGGCGCGGGGCGGCGCCGGCGAGTAGGGGCGGCGCGGGGCGGCGCATGGCGGGGCTGGCTCGGGGGCCGATGTCTCGGGCGTGGGTCGACGACGGCGGCGGGTCGGAAGAGCAGATGGGTGGGAGAGGTGAGAGAGAAGAGGGGTTAGGTCGTGTCCTGCATGGGGGGGGAGGGGGATAACCACCCGGCTATGCCGTCAGCTGGATGTCGGGAAAGACAGTCGTTAGGCTTTGCCGTCAGCTGGCTGTTCGCATAGATGGCTCCCGTTAAGCCATGGTCGAACGTGGGACCGAGAACCTCCCTATGCCGTTAGCCGCCCTATGTCGTCAGTCTCTTGCTCCTTTGCCGTCAGCTGGCTGACGACTTAGATAGAGCGGACGGCATAGAGTTTCTATGCCGTCAGCCGCGCCTATGCCGTTAGCATTATTTTCGGCTGAGGGTAAAGCCTCTAGGCCGTCAGCCCCGTGAAAATGCTGATGGCAAAGCCAAAAGCTGTCGGCAAATTAGGTTTTTCCAGTAGTGGAGGTGGCGGTGGGCAGGCTTGTGGCCTCCCTGGCCGCCCCCTGACCTAGATCCTTGCCCTATATATTCCCAAATATTCCGCAAAAAATCAAGGGAGCCTCGAAAATACTTTTCCGCCGCCGCAAGCTTCCGTTGCCGCGAGATCTAATCTGGAGACCTTTCCCGGCGCCCTGCCAGAGGGGACTTTGGAGTTGGAGGGCTTCTTTATCATTATCATCGCCCCTCCAATGACTCATGAGTAGTTCACTTCAGACCTACGGGTCCGTAGTTAGTAGCTAGATGGCTTCTTCTCTCTCTTGGATCTTCAATACAAAGTTCTCCATGACCTTCATGGAGATCTATCCGATGTAATCTTCTTTGGGGGTGTGTTTGTCGAGATCCGATGAATTGTGGATTTGCGATCAGATTATCTATGATATATATTTGAGTCTTTGCTGATTTCTTATATGCATGATTTGATATCCTTGTAAGTCTCTCCGAGTCTTGGGTTTTGTTTGGTCAACTAGATCTATGATTCTTGCAATGGGAGAAGTGCTTGGTTTTGGGTTCTACCATGTGGTGACCTTTCCCAGTGATAGTAGGGGCAACAAGGCACACATCAAGTAGTTGCCATCAAGGGTAAAAAGATGGGGGGTTTTATCATTGGTTTGAGATTATCCCTCTACATCATGTCATCTTGCTTAAGGCGTTACTCTGTTCTTATGGACTTAATACACTAGATGCATGCTGGATAGCGGTCGACGTGTGGAGTAATAG